>NC_056624.2:19106977-19156977 GCF_002870075.4 Lactuca sativa
CACTTCCAATGGATGGTTAGTCAAGAAGTGGGTATGACTCACGTTGACATGAAAGATGACTTGCAATAACACTTCCTAGAGCTAATTAAGCCTTTAAAGTGTATTTTGGTAGTTATGTTTCATTCAATAATATCATCTTCAAAGTAACACGTCATAAGATCATCAACTACGTACATAACAATATAAATAATTTATCTCATTTTTTACCATTAATGATTGTAGTCTTTTTACGGGTAAATGTCACAAGAGTTACTAAGTTTTCATTTTTTTTATTTTGAAACTCCATTAGTTATAATTGTTACAAAAGTCACTCTATTGTATTTTTTTTTTCTAATTTTAACAACAAGAATGTTTTTTCATAAAATAGAGACACATCGTCATACAATATATGTGCCACATCACCATATCACTACAGTTGGCAACCAAATGACTGATAATGTCACCCGTGCTCTACCATTATCACCAAACCAAAGAATAGTGAACAAGTAACGAGTGATGTTAAAGAGTATGAAAGTTTGATCAAGATAAGAGGCTTCATAATGTATGTCAAGTACATGTGAAGGAAATGACGTCTGAAAAAGAAATACGGAGAAGCAAAAAAGTGAGAGTGGAGCAATATATATATATATATATATATATATATATATATATATATATATATATATATATATATATATATATATATATATAAAAGAAATCCCACTATTTCTAAAAATAAATTGAATATAATAATATTATTTTTTTAAGACGTTCAAATAATTAAGCTAATAGTACAAGTAGTCATCAATAAAATAATATTAAATTTTAACATGTGTTTTGAATCCTTATATTTCTCAACAAATTCTATCTCCTTTCCTGAATTTCGGATAATTGAAAATTTGAAACCATCAGAAAATACATGTTGATTCAAATATCCCTCCTGCAGATGACTCTTTCTTAACATGTTTTTATTTTAATCCTTACTTGTAATTGATTTCATCATTTTTAACTTATATCGTCCGCTTTGGGCCACTCGGCACGAGGACTTTCCAGGGGGCCACCCATCCTGGTACTACTCCCGCCCGAGCACGCTTAACTGCAGAGTTCTTATGGGATCTGCTGCCCTCACGGCTTTAAAACGCGTTGTGATAAGGAAGGTATCCACACCCCTTATAAGGAATGCTTAGTTATCCTTCCCAGCCGATGTGGGATCAGATCTAACCCACTTTCACCCCCCATTATAGGGTTCGACGTCCCCGTCGAACACATCGACCCGTGCCCTAGCTCTGATACCATTTGTAACATCCCCCTCTGGCACGTATCACAATATTGTCCGCTTTGGGCCACTCGGCACGAGGACTTCCCAGGGGGTCACCCATCCTAGTACTACTCCCGCCCGAGCACGCTTAACTGCAGAGTTCTTATGGGATCTGCTGCCCTCACGGCTTTAAAACGCGTTGTGATAAAGAAGGTATCCACACCCCTTATAAGGAAATGTTTCGTTCTCCTTCCAAGCCGATGTGGGATCAAATCTAACCCACCTTCACCCCCCATTAGAGGGTTCGACGTCCCCGTCGAACACATCGACCCGTGCCCTGGCTTTGATACCATTTGTAACATCCCCCTCTGGCACGTATCACAATATTGTCCGCTTTGGGCCACTCGGCACGAGGACTTCCCAGGGGGTCACCCATCCTGGTACTACTCCCGCCCGAGCACGTTTAACTGCAGAGTTCTTATGGGATCTGCTGCCCTCACGGCTTTAAAACGCGTTGTGATAGGGAAGGTATCCACACCCCTTTATAAGGAAATGTTTCGTTCTCCTTCCAAGCCGATGTGGGATCAGATCTAACCCACTTTCACCCCCCATTATAGGGTTCGACGTCCCCGTCGAACACATCGACCCGTGCCCTAGCTCTGATACCATTTGTAACATCCCCCTCTGGCACGTAACATCCCCCTCTGGCACGTATCACAATATTATCCGCTTTGGGCCACTCGGCACGAGGACTTCCCAAGGGGTCACCCATCCTGGTACTACTCCCGCCCGAGCACGCTTAACTGCAGAGTTCTTATGGGATCTACTACCCTCACGGCTTTAAAACGCGTTGTGATAAGGAAGATATCCACACCCCTTATAAGGAATGCTTAGTTCTCCTTCCCAGCCGATGTGGGATCAGATCTAACCCACTTTCACCCCCCATTATAGGGTTCGACTTCCCAGGGGGTCACCCACTTTCACCCCCCATTTAAAGCCGTGAGGGCAGCAGATCCCATAAGAACTCTGCAGTTAAGCGTGCTCGGGCGGGAGTAGTACCAGGATGGGTGACCCCCTGGGAAGTCCTCTTGCCGAGTGGCCCAAAGCGGACAATATTGTGATACGTGCCAGAGGGGGATGTTACATTATATCAGGTTTGTTCCTAAAAAGGTTTTTACTATGTTTCTTTAATGTGTTGGCTTTACAGGTTCAAAGAACTCAATCAAGAGGGCCAGTTAGAGCATTGTATTATCATTAGTTTGTATATTTTGGCATCTTACTTTTTCAATAAAGAACGGTTAAACACAAGATTTGACATGATTAAGGTAGTTTGTATATGTTTCATCTTGTTTAGTCTAAAAATGAAACCTTTTTCATCATTGGTCCTTATAATATCAAGTTTCATCATATTGACTTCCTGATTACGGTGATTATTGTCTTTATTATAAGGTTCTATATAGATTTTGTTCAATATTTTAAGGTTTCGAGAACCTAAATCAATATGAATCCTTGAATTAGATACCATCGTTGAAAATGTTTTAATTTGTGACCAAACTTGGTTTAAAATCACAATGAACAAGTTGACACCTGAGTATTTTGGCCTTCTCAAAGGCCTATTTATCGACTTTTGAATCACAACACCTGATATTCTAAATGTTTATTTTTATAAACTATTATTTATATATTTTAGCATTTTACTTAGTAGGACATTAAATTAATAAAGGAATTAAGGAAAACGAGAAAAAAAAGATGACGATAAACAGTACAAGTGGTTTGGGTATGTAAAAATGGAAGTAATAACCATTTAGGGTGTGTTTGGCAAAAAAGCTTATTGCTTATTAGTTTATTAGCTTATAAGTTAATAAGTAAGTGTAGGGTAATTTATGAAAAAATGACGTATTAGAGGTTCCCCACCGGAATAAGTTATTTTAATCCAAACACTTTTTTAACTTATAGTGATGTGGAACCTATTAAGTTGTTTTAAAAAAAGCTTAGCCAAACACCCTCTTAATATGGTATGGTAATTCTCTTGAAAAATAAAAGTCATTTAATATTTATTTCTCGAAGTAAACGCAAAATGGTTTTAACTCTAAAGAGATCAAATTATTCGCCATCCGCCGCTTTGCACGGGTACACGGCTAGTATATATATATATATATATATATATATATATATATATATATATATATATATATATATATATATATATATATATATATATATATATATATATATATATATATATATAGGGTTAGGTTCATGTGAGACGACCTAATTTTGTGAGACTGTGAGACGCATTTTTTTATTTTTTTATTTTTTTTAGTTAATTCAAGTTCCGAAAATAATATTTAAAAAAAGAATTTTTGGATTTTTCCATTTATTTTGCATTTTAAAATTATTTTTTAGAATATGTACAGTGTAATATTCTATTAGAATATTGCACGTATTTTTCAAAAAAAAAAAAAAAAAAAAAAAAACGGGATTTTTTTTATTTTTTTTAGTTAATTCAAGTTTCGAAAATAATATTTAAAAAGAGAATTTTTATATTTTTCCATTTATTTTGCATTTTAAAATTATTTTTTAGAATATGTATAGTATAATATTCTATTAGAATATTTCACGTATTTAAAAAAAAAAACGACATTTATTTATTTATTTTTTATTTTTTTAGTTAATTCAAGTTCCGAAAATAATATCTAAAAAAAGAATTTTTGGATTTTTCCATTTATTTTGCATTTTAAAATTATTTTTAGATTTGGTCTCACGGTCTCACAAAATTAGAATGATCTCAAATGAACATGAACTTGAACCTATATATATATATATATATATATATATATATATATATATATATATATATATATATATATATATATATATATATATATATATATATGGAAAAGTGAATATGTAGCTGTCATGTATATATCATTAGGTATAGAACTTCCAATACTACGTCGTTTTGACGATTTAAATACAAATATTTAATTTTAAATGTAATATATTTCCCATTCTATCGGTTATCTCCAATTCTATCGATTTTCCTCAACAATTTATTTCAAATAATTACTCTTACATTGACTTTGCAGCTTTATCATAATTTTTTTTTTCGATTCCATCTTAAACTGACATGAACAATTTTGTGTTCATAAATATTGACACTGTATAAATAAGAAAAAGAAAGAAACATATATTAATCAACGTAAGACGATGGAAATTATTGTACCAATTGTTGACAGGAAAGATATGCATTATCTGTTACTGTACCATTCTATCGGTTATCTCCAATTCTATCGATTTTCCTCAACAATTTATTTCAAATAATTACTCTTACATTGACTTTGCAACTTTATCATAATTTTTTTTCAATTCCATCTTAAACTGACATGAACAATTTTGTGTTCATAAATATTGACACTGGATAAATAAGAAAAAGAAAGAAACATATATTAATCAACGTAAGACGATGGAAATTACTGTACCAATTGTCGACAGGAAAGATATGCATTATCTTTTATTAAAGAGAATTGAACAAAATTAACCATGTTATGCTTGAGAAATTTGATGTAAATTATGGAAATTATAATACGCATCAAATTTATAATGTTTATACCAAATTTTAGTTAAAACTATGTAGTTTTAGTAGGTTCTATATGTAATCTTACATACAACACAGCCACATATTCACTAACCCCATATATATATATATATATATATATATATATATATATATATATATATATATATATATATATATATATATATATATATGGGGAAATGACTTAATTGGGTAATTAACTGTTGCTTTTGTACTCAATTGGTCATTTTTTTTTTTTTTTTTGTATTTCATTTACCATTGAACTTGTTGTAGGTGTTCACAGAAACCATTGAAACCGGCTATTGAAGTATAACATCCGGATTCCCAGGTATATTATTTTATTCATTTATATTGATTATTGGAGAGAGACTCGGCGAGTAAGAGCCCTGACTTGGCGAGTTGGATCGCGATTTGAGTGGTCTGATTAATGAGGGACTCGGCAAGTCAATGTGTGGACTCGGCGAGTCCACGCTGTTTAATGAAACCCAAATTTCTCGGGTTTGCGCCCTATTTAAAGGCCCTTATGGCCGTCATTTCTGGCCACCACTCCATAGAGAGAAACCCTAGAGTGCTGGAGCGTTTTGAGAGAGAAAAATGTTGGGGTGCAAAGTTCTTCATTCATGACTTTGTAAATGTTTGACTTTTGTAAAACCCACTTGCATGTGGTGCTTTAGCCTTTAGACCCATTTGGTAGTTAGAGTGAGAGAGAGACATGTAAACACCTCTATATAAGGTGGGTTTGTCCACTTGTAGAGGTGTGCTTGAGAGATGTAGAAGTGAGTGTGTAAGTGTGTGTTAATTATGTAGTCTAGATTTAGATCTTTTTTGTAACACCATATACATTCAATATATCTCTTAAACACCCAAATCACCATGTTCAATTGTGCAAGCTTTAATTCCGCATGCCAAACCATGTTCTTTGTCACTACAATTGGTATCAGAGCGGGTCTTCAAGATCAAGGTGATATTTGAAGAACGATTCTCGGTTTGGCAAATTTTGTCGCAATTTGATCAATTTTGGTGAGTCTCTCTCTATGATCTCTCTTAATTTCATTGAATCATGCGTTGCGTTTTTGATTTGTGATCGATTTGACTCATTGGATCAAATTTTTCTTGAAAAACCTCATTGTTGATCCAATATTTTTTTTAAAAGATCAAATCCAATAAAAAATAATGATGTACTGTTCATTTCCAATTTATTCAAAGATCAAATCTCATTATAAGCCAAAATTTGTTTGAATCATGTTACTGTTCATGATTTGTTTTTTGGCCCATAAAAATTTCCAATAATATTCATCTAAAGCCCAATTCGTGAAATGGTGCTCCGATTTTTCTTTTGTTCATACATCTCGATTATTCTTGATCTGTTTGTCTATCTTCTCGTTCGATTCAAGAAAAATACTCACAAAACCGAAATTCAAAATTGATTCATGTTCTTTTTCATATCCTTATTCATCTCGTTTTCTTGATTCGTATTCTTTGAATCGAAATTGATTCATGTCGTCGATTTAGAACTCTCTTTGGAAACGATTTGAAAGAAAAATTAACATTTTGATTTTGATGTTTGGAGTCGATATTCACTAAGTTCGTTATTTGAATACCAAAAGTGAATATATGAGATTTGAATTGTCGATTGCTTTCACAGTTTTTAAATCCATGATATAACAAATTGATGAAATCAAATTGTTAATGTCTATGATTTTTCGGAGGCTGATTTAGAATCGATTTTGACTAAGTTTGCAAATCGTTGGCCTCTAATCTAAAGTGGGTATCGATTTTTCTATTGTCGACTGGGAATGAGTCTTGATTTGGGAAAGTGATTTTGAGAAACGAAGTATGGAAATCGATGATTTTGAGTTAATACAAATTTAGAATTGGAAGGATTCGATTTTGGAGTTATGGCCTCATTAATGAATTAAGTGATTGAAAAATCGAAGTATTGTGGCTCATAGTAGGAACGACTTGGGAATCCGTATTCTATAGATTGATGAACTGGAACTTGATCGAACGAACCCTTGGTTATATGAATGATGAATTGGAGTCATTGTCGATTTTGAAAACGAAGGGTTAATGATCGATTTGAGTTTGATATTCGAATGGTATGTAGATGATTTTTTTTCTTTTCACGAGATCTGGATGAAGGAATCGAAGGGGTATAAAGGTCGTTGTGAACGAAAGGTGAAGTAGAATTAAAATGAAACTTTGATTGTGAACAGATGATCTGGAAATCGAAGATTTGATTTGGTGAATAAGATTCGAAGGGTACATGTTTGGGAAGATCTTTAAGAAACGAAGACTGTAAGAACGAGAATTTGATTTTGGTGATCATGAGGTCAAGAAACGAAGGGTCTATGAATGGATTGCAAAAAGCGAAGGGTAATAAATAAAAAAAACGAAGAACTGGGTTAACATACGAAGGGTATCACTGTTCATTACTGTTCACAGTCAACTCTTCGTATGCTTCCTAAGTTTTGACAAATAGTCTTCGTATGAATGAGACAAGTCTTCGTATGTATGGTATGAAAAGGCAAATGTTTCAGAATGGCCCTTGAAGCTTCGAATGTTTGTCACATGAGACAATTGCTACCCTTCGTATGATTGATCAAATTTTCAAATGATTTGGTCAAATGACACATTTTCGAAAACAGCCCCTGAACCTTCGAATTTTTGTTACTTCGCAAATTAAAGCAAGTTTCGTATGTTTGACACTTTTCACCCAACTTCGGAAATTGTTTAAGGCTTCGCATTTTTGGAACAAGTCTTCGTATGTTTGAGCAAAAAGGGCAGAATTTACGAAGATGGTCCCTGAGACTTCGAATTTTTGGCAGTTTGCACCCAAATTCGAAAAAGGACTATTTTTTGCTGAAAATTGAAGAAAGTGCATTTCAGGCCCCTGCAGTTTGTGCAAATTGACACTTTCTACCCAGATTTGGAAAAGGGGGAGAGTTTTGCATATTTTGCTGTTTTGGGCGCAACGGGTCACTGCAGAATTTTGAAATTGACAATTTCTACCCATTTTTGAGAAATTTTGTCAAAGGCGATCCATGAACGACAATAAAAATTGAATATTTTTTGGTTTTTCCGGATTGAAGCACAAAGTTTATGCCACATGTTAAGGGGGAGTTTTGACATGAAAAATTCCGAATAGAGCACGTTCTTTTTCCTTTGGAGTTTATAAAAAGGGGGAGAAATTTTATATGGAAATTCGAACTTGAATTTTTCATATTACGCGGATTTGAAGACCGAAGTGATCTTAAAGTTTTGAAGCCTACGAGATGATGCAATTGGAAGTTCGGAAGTGATGTATTCGAAATGGGTTTGGTTTTATTGAAGATTTTTGGGGTGTGTTTTTATGCGCAACTTTAGGGTGATTATTTGGAGTTTGGAATACTCTTAATCATTCGTTGCTGCTCGGATTGTATGGTCTCACATCATAGAGCCCAAATTGAAGAGTCATGGAAGAATTGAAGATTGAAGTTCGTTTCGACATGTGTCACCTTTGTGGCTCGAACCGCGTAGTGCTTGATTTTGGAAGATTTGAAGTGGGTCATTCATTCCTAACTTCGAGGGGGAGAATGTTGGGGTGCAAAGTTCTTCATTCATGACTTTGTAAATGTTTGACTTTTGTAAAACCCACTTGCATGTGGTGCTTTAGCCTTTAGACCCATTTGGTAGTTAGAGTGAGAGAGTGACATGTAAACACCTCTATATAAGGTGGGTTTGTCCACTTGTAGAGATGTGCTTGAGAGATGTAGAAGTGAGTGTGTAAGTGTGTGTTAATTGTGTAGTCTAGATTTAGATCTTTTTTGTAACACCATATACATTCAATATATCTCTTAAACACCCAAATCACCATGTTCAATTGTGCAACCTTTAATTCCGCGTGCCAAACCATGTTCTTTGTCACTACAATTGGTATCAGAGCAGGAATCCTTTCTGTGATCTGATTTTCATACGTTCAAAAAGATTTTTGAATCTACTGTTTGATTCAAAAAGTTTCCGTTCTTTTTGAGTGTGAAAAATTCTTCTTGATCTCAATCTAGGATTTGATTCTGCAAAAATATTTGTAAATCGAGTGTTCTTTGTGTGATTCTGATTTAAAATATACAATTTGATTTCAATATTCTCAAAGTTTTTGTATCATCTTGAAGCTTTTGTCCGTACAACAATGGCGTCATTCAATCTGAATTCGATGACATCATTTTCTCATTTGCTTGGATCATCCACAAAAATTCCGATGCTTATTCAGGAATATTATGATCAGTGGGCAGATCGGATGGAAGATTACTTGAACGGATTGGATGAAGAATTATGGAAATGCATCTCTGGAGAAATCAATCAACCTGCACAAGTTCAACCAATCGGTCTGTCTTCAAGCAGTTCGGAAGTCGATAATCAAACCAATCGTTTAAAACAACTGGAGAAGAAATGCATGAGGGAATTAAGAGGTGCGTTGCCTCCTATTGTGTACAATTATGTCAGAACATGCACAACAGCTAAAGAAATCTGGAACAATCTCAAAGACAAATTTCAAGGAAGTGAAAAGACGAAGATCACATCTGTGAAACAATGCCTGGTGGAACTCAAAGATTTCAAACAAAAAGAAAATGAGTCTATTGAAGCATACTATGATCGGTTCAACGAGCTAATCTATCGTTGTAACCGTTATAATATAATAAGGTCATCAATGGAGTACAATTTGATATTTGTAATGGGACTTCGAAAGGAGTGGAGGAGTGTGAGTATGATGGTGAAAAATCAACAGAGTTTTGATACTTCGACTTTGAATGACTTATACAATCAATTAAAATCTCATGAAAATGAAGTTAATGAAATAGCTGAGGAAGCGATAGCAAGTCTTGGTGGACCATTGGCACTTGTTTCGAAGGTTTCAGAAAGAGAGAATGAAAAATCGAAGTCTGATGAAGAAGAAGGTTTTCTAGCCAAGGGAAAGCAAAGGAGGTTGCTATTTTGAGGATTTGAAGCTAAGATCATTTCATTTGAGGTATTACTTCGGCTCTTCTTCTGTTTTAGGAAGAATATATGGTTTTAGGGTTTCTTGTGCCCTTGTCTAAGTTGATTTGAGGTCCAAATAGTCCCTTCTGGTGATGAGGCTTTGGATCTGGATCCATAGAAGTCCAGAGAGCCTTACTCATCAAGCTTTATGAAGAACAATGGAGTTAATGACCTTGGGTTAAGGTATTTGGGGCTAAATCATCATATATGGTCATATGGATGTTGCATGTGCATCAAGACTGAGACTTTACGTGATTATAGTGGTTGGAAAGGCCAGATCTATGGATTAGAGGAACAGATCTGACCTCAGAAGGTTGTTTGAGTGTGAGCATGGCATGTACTCGTCGAGTCCATGAGAGGACTCGACGAGTTGAGTCGGGTTGCCCCGCGACTCGCGATCTGTGACGACCCGTGGAGTATATCGTTGAATCAGTGAGTCAAGAGAGGACCAGGGGTGAAGAGGACAGGCGTGTACTCGCCGAGTCACTTTAGTGCACTCGGAAAGTAGGGTTAACTGTGACCGTTGACTTTCGTTGACTTTTAGGGTTTCGGTCAACAGTTGGACTTTTGAGTCAAGGAGAGTAAAATGTGTTGGATAAGGTGTCTACGTCCATAACTATTTCTGGTATGTACTTGACCCGACCCGGCATGGTCCATTTGGGTTGCATGGCACCATGCAATTTGATAAACTAAATGAGAGAAATAACACATATGGTTTATTAACATATTATCAGTTCTAATATGTTAATAATATTATTTAATTAGTTTTATCAAGAATTAATATAGAATTAATTAAGTGATCAAAAGATAACTAATTAAATATATGGGTTGATTATGTAAATCATCCATAAATTATATAGTGGGCTAAGAGGCTTCATGGATAATCAAGTTGGGTTGGACCCATTGGATACTCCATGGAGGCTCCATGGGAGTTACAAACCCCTGGGTCATGGAAATGAAGAGTCATGACACATTAGGGTTTACATGGTGTAACCCTAGATGTGTCAACACTATATAAAGACCTTGTCTCTCCCAAAATCGGCTACACAAGTGCACTACAAGTGAAACAAGAAGGCTTGGCCAATTTTAGTGTGTTATACATTCTCTCCAAGTTTACTCCATAGCATTTGGTGTTGTGTGAAGCATTTGACGCATCACACTTGGGGTGCTAGGCTCACAAGGTTTCAAAGAACATTTGCAACAACAAGGTATGTAATTCTATCTATTATTTATGTTAAAATTGTTCCCCATGTATGCTAGATAGGATCATAGCCTTGGAAATCAACTTTGCATGATAAATAGACAAACATAGATCCAAGGTTATTAGGGTTGCATGTACACTTAGGAAGTGTTAGAATGCTCAAAACCCATCAGTGGTATCAGAGCCTATGCTTGTTTGTTTGTTATTTGTGCAAGAAAGTTGAAAAAAGTCGATATTTTTGCATTCTGCCTGATGAACTCGCCGAGTCCATGGGGGGACTCGCCGAGTTCATGTGTATCTTCAACCTACTCGCCGAGTAGGTTCATGCACTCGGCGAGTAGAAGCCTCAGAATGCAGATTTACGACTTTAGTTGTTGGAAATCGACTAGAAACATTACCCTAAACTGTTTTGGTACTTGAAAACTCATTTTAGATGGTGTAATGTGCTTGCTAATCCATTTACAACAACAAGTTATCAAAATTACAAAGTTTTAAATGTAAGTTTTGATTCATGAAAGTGTTCATGTTCATGTTCTTGATCTTATGATCTTTAGATGATCATAGGAATTATTTGTAACCTATGTGGTAGATTAATTCATGATCATAATGTGTTTTAATGGAGTCCATAACTTGTCCTCAAGTTATGGAAAACCAAAAGTCTCTTTGTTTTAAAACCATTAAAAGAACACAAGAGTTAGAAAAATGAAGAGTCTTCATTTTTATTACTCTATTTAACTCATAAGTTACAAGAAATGAAAAGTTTTGAAAGTTTACAAAACTTTCCCTCAAGTTTTGGAACAAGTAAAGTCTTGATTAAAACTTTAGTTCCAACCCTTAGAATTTTAAAAGTTAAAATTCAACCCTTATACTTATAGTATTATGATTTAATTATATATATATATATATATATATATATATATATATATATATATATATATATATATATGTATAAGAACAAAGTCATCTTACCGCTAGTACGCCTCATTCACGAAGTCGATCTATAAGGTGGGTATAAGGTTGTTGCCTATAAAATGGTGACTTAAGGGGTGTCCACTCTCACCCACCGCTTGCTTGACTGGTGGAGGGTCGTTAGCCGAACGGGTAAGACAAGGACTTATAAATTCTCATTAAAAGTATAATGATTATTATAAAGTAACTAAATGTTTTATAAATTCCCAATCTTAGTTACTTTAGGAAAAATGTGAATAAGGTGATAATCCTTGAAATTACACTTTGCACCTTGTTTAAGTCGTTGGTGGAGCGTGTGTGGTTTACCGGCACACTAACTTGGACTTAACAAGGACGGTAAAGGGTGACTTAAGGTTTTTCATGAGGTCGGAAGGAGCGTGTGTGGTTTACCGGCACAACGATTAAGTGAAAAACATTAAGGGTACCAAGTAATTTGCATGGTTACTTCACACCTTGTTTTGTGATCCTCGGTATCCCAGTCACAAAACATGAAGGGCACACTCGAGATTGAAACATGCCATTGAAAAGTTCAATGAATCTCAAAGAATCTAGGAATTTCTAAAAACCAAATAAAACTTAATAATTCATATTTCGTTTTCATGGTGGAAATTGGTGAATCGTCATTCACCTACCTTTCAAATATGTTATAACTTGGATTACGACATCCCTCTTCTAGGTTATAATATATTGTGATTGGATCCTATCCTTAATATTACATTTGGGTGTTTTATTAAGGACTATACATATATCTAAACTAAACTTACTTTCTTCTTTTCAGATGTCTTCCAACAATGTTACTCCTGGCTCAAACCCTACTGGCTCCTTCTCTCTCATGAACCTTTGTGGGAGAGTCATCTTTGATGGATCCAACTTTACTGACTGGATCAGAAACATCAGGATGGTCACTCATTACGAGAACAAGGAATATGTTCTTGACAAGGAGCTTAAGGAGCCTGAGCCAACTGCTACTCCTGAGGAGTTTGCTGAATATGAGGCGCATGAAAGAGATGCAACCAAAGTGACATGCATCATGATGGCCACCATGACAGTCGAGCTCCAAAAGCCCTATGAGGACTACTATCCTTTTGAGATGCACCAGGATTTGATGGACCGCTAGCATCAGAGTGTTCGTCAAGAGCGATATGAAATCATCTCCTCTATGATCACAACTCGAATGAAAGATGAAGAACCCATCACGAGCCACTTGCATAAAATGCAAAGGTATGTGGACCGTTTGATGAAGTTGAATGTGAACTTCCTTGAGGATTTAGCAATAGATATTATTTTGCACTCCTTACCTTCGTGTTATGATCAATTCCGCATGACATACCACATGAATAAGGAGGAAGTTACACTTAGCAAACTTCAGGGACTCCTAAAGACCGCAAAATCAGGTCTTAAAGGTAAGTCAGTTGTGACCACTCCTGCTACTACTCCAAACTCAGCACCTGTCTCGGCAATCAGGAAAGGTAGAGGGAAGAAGAGAAAGAACCCTTCGAAGGGTACCAAGGGTAAGACTCTTGATGGCTCCTCTTCTAGCGGAACCAAGAAAGGTTTCGCTACACCTTCTTCTGATCCCAAAGAGGCGGAATGCTTCTACTGCCACGAAAAGGCGCATTGGAAGCGTAATTGCCCAAAGTAGCAGCAAGACTTGAAGGATGGGAAGGTTAAACCCAACCATGCAGGTATTTACACTATTTCATCTAATAATTCACTCTATTCTAACTCTTGGGTCCGTGATACCAGTTGCGGTATTCATATTTGTTCTGAATTGCAGGGACTAAGAAGAAGTGAGAATGTGGAGCATGGAAAGATAAACTTGATCATGGCGAATAGGAAAGTTTCACCTATCACCAAGATTGGAGTTTATACTTTGTTGCTTAGTAGTGGATTTACTTTAGATTTGAATAAATGTTGTTATTCGCCAGAAATGGCAAGAAATGTTATTTCCTTTCATGCTTTGTATAAACAAGGTTTTACCTTTTCTTTTGATAATGAAACTGGTGGAATAAATGCTTTCTTTAATAATGTGTTTTATTTTAAAGCATTACCTTGTGTTGGTGTATATGAAGCTGTGTCTGTTGTAGATAACCTAGGAAATAATGTATTGTGTATTGATTCTACTAATGATAATAACTTGGATAAAGCATCATTATGGCATTGTCGTCTTGGACATATAATCAAGAAACGCATAGGCCAACTCCAAAAGGATGGAGTCTTGGAGTCATTTGACCTAAAGTCAGATGATAGTTGCGAATCATGCTTACTTGGAAAAATAACAAAGTCACCCTTCACAGGTTCTTGTGAGAGGGGTGAAGGTTTGTTGGACCTTATACACACGGATGTGTGTGGACCCTTCAAACATGCCATAAGGGATGCTAATCGTTATTATGTGACTTTTACGGATGATTATAGTAGATATGGATATGTCTACTTAATCAAGCATAAGTCAGAGACTTTTGAGAGGTTTAAAGAGTTTAAACAGGAAGTCGAGAATCAATTGGACAGGAATATTAAGATGCTTCGATCCGATCATGGTGGTGAGTATCTTAGTACTGAGTTCCTCGACTATCTAAGGGAATGTAGGATTGTCTCACAATTGACACCTCCCAGGACACCACACTTGAATGGTATAGCTGAGAGGCGTAATCGAACCGTGTTGGATATGGTTCGTTCCATGATGAGTCGAGCTACGCTACCAATTTTCATTTTGGGGGTATGCCTTAGAGACTGCCACCCATATCCTTAATTTGGTCTTTACAAAGAAGGTTGACAAAACACCTCACGAGATGTGGACTGGAAAAGTTCCTAGTCTAGCCCACATCAAGGTTTGGGGTTGCGAGGCTTTCGTGAGACGCGAGACTCATGAAAAGCTCGAACCTCGAAGTGAGAAGTGTATTTTCATCGGCTACCCACAAAAATCCTTTGGTTACCTCTTCTACAGACCTAGTAAGAATGTGGTCTTTGTAGCAAGGAGGGCTGTCTTTCGAGAGAGAGAATTTATAAGCCAAGGAGACAGTGGGAGGCAAATTGATCTTGAAGAACTTCAAGAGTCAAGTGGTGAAGGAACCTCAAACCCTGGTAGTCAACTTGAGGAGGAACCTCCTGTTGATCCAAATACACCTCCAGTTGTACCTCTGAGGCGTTCCACAAGGGTTAGGAATGTACCTGAGGATTACTATGGTTTCCATATTACTGCAGAAGGTGAGACACTTATTAGTGATGAGACACTAGTAGGTCTAGATGAACCTAACAGCTATGCGGAAGCCATGGCAGGCCCTGAGTCTGCTAAATGGAAAGAGGCAATGGATAGCGAGATACAATCCATGTATGACAATCAAGTTTGGAACTTGGTTGAGAATGTACCAGGTCGTAAGACAGTTGGGTGCAAATGGATCTTCAAGAAGAAGACCGACATGGATGGTAATGTACACACTTATAAGGCTCGACTGGTAGCAAAGGGCTTCTCTCAAACTCCTGGAGTGGATTATGATGAGACCTTTTCACCAGTAGCCAAGATTACGTCCATTAGGGTATTGTTAGCCATAGCTGCATTTCATGACTATGAAATATGGCAAATGGATGTCAAAACCGCTTTCCTTAATGGAAAGTTGGCTGAGGTTGTTTACATGAATCAGCCAGAAGGGTTTGTCAGCACAGAGTACCCTAATAGAGTGTGTAAGCTTGAGAAATCCATCTATGGATTAAAGCAAGCACCTCGCAGATGGAATCTTTGCTTTGATGAGAAGGTCAAAGAGTTTGGCTTCTCTAGGAGTGAAGATGAATCTTGTGTATATGTCAAGGCTAGTGGGAGTATAGTTAGCTTTTTGGTACTGTATGTGGATGACATACTACTCATAGGAAATGACATTCCAACTCTGCAGGAAGATAAGTCCTGGCTTGGGAAGTGTTTTGCTGTGAAGGACCTAGGTGAAGCTGCCTATATTCTAGGAATAAGGATCTTGAGAAACCGGAGTAAAAGACAAATTGGACTTAGTCAAAGTACCTACTTGGACAAGGTGTTGAAGAGATTCAGCATGCAAGATTCCAAGAAAGGAGAGTTACCCATCCAGAGTAACACTAGACTGAGTAAGACTCAGAGCCCGAGTACTGAAGATGAGATAGCAGAAATGAGTCGAATACCTTATGCTTCGGCAGTAGGCTCGATCATGTATGCTATGACCTGTACTCGTCCTGATGTAGCCTTTGTTTTAAGCATGGTTAGCAGGTATCAGGGGAATCCTGGTAAGGCTCACTGGACAGCGGTAAAGAACATTCTCAAGTACCTACGGAGGACTAAGGACTGGGTCCTTACCCTCGGTGGGAGTGATGACTTGAGAGTTTTAGGGTATAGTGATGCTAGCTTCCAGACTGATAGGGATAATTTCCGCTCTTAGTCGGGCTGGGTCTTTACCTTAAATAGAGAAGCAATCTCTTGGAAAAGTTCCAAGTAGGAGACAGTGGCTGATTCAACTTTTGAATCAGAGTATATAGCGGCAAGCGAAGCGGCAAAAGAGGCTATATGGCTAAAGAACTTCATTGGAGACCTTGGAGTTGTACCAGCTATATCGAAGCCCATAGAGATTTTCTGTGATAGTGAAAGTGCAGTTGCCTTAGAAAAGGAACCAAGGGATCATGGGAGATCCAGACACATCGACAGAAAATATCATTTCATCAAACATCGCATAGAAGAAGGACTTCTCGTGGCAAAGAGAGTATCATCGGATGAGAACCCGGCAGATCCCCTCACGTAGGGACTGAGTAGGGTTAAGCATCTCCAGCATGCTAGGAGCATAGGGCTGAAGGATGATATTAGTTTTAGTAGTTAGATAATTTTGAAATTTGTAAAATGTAATTGACATTTGATGATGAATAAAAGTTGTGTTTATTTATGAGTAAAGTGTTACTATATTTTGTCAATCGTTTACTATTATTTCTTTTGCATGTTTTGACTTCCAGAATAATTATGTTTGGTATATCATATTATTCGAACCTCCACAGTCAGTCATATGTTGGAAGTAGATATGAAGTAAGACTGTCATGAGTTGGTTGTAGAGGTCTAAGATGTTGGACATGGCCTCAACACTCATGAGTGCTCATAAGTTCTGAGTATTGGATTCAACCCACGCTCGCTGGTATCACTTCATGGAAATTATCTCGAGTGATCGCGAGACGGTAATATCCTATAAGTCTTCAAACCTAGAGATATGACTTGTTAACTATGAGTTGGTTATACATTGATCGTGCGAAAATGCATTGGTAACTCGATGTTATAAAACGTGTGTTTGTGTGTAATTTAACAAGTAGTAGTACAAGCATATGAGTCGAAGTTTATCTGTTCCTTCTTGGATTAGAAGCTAATATCTGGGCCCCTCGATGATTTTGTTTTGACCCATGTACCGGGCCCGGTCAGAACTAAGTTGATGTGTTCAATTAAGTTCTTTGTCAAACAAATCGGAAATCGGGAAACAAACTGCTAGACAATAAGCTAGACTATGTTCCATGTGTTTGTTCGGCTATTATCTAGAACAGAGGATTATATGATCCCTTATCTGAAATGGCGTACCTTCATCTTCTCAGTTCCGTGAAACCTTGAAAAGAGCTACGATTGCCGATCGGTTCCAGAAGACATACTTGCAGTTATAGTTATTAGACTTATCCAAGTGGGAGACTGTTGGATAAGGTGTCTAAGTCCATAACTATTTCTGGTATGTACTTGACCCGAACCGGCATGGTCCATTTGGGTTGCATGGCACCATGCAATTGGATAGACTAAATGAGAGAAATAACACATATGGTTTATTAACATATTATAAGTTCTAATATGTTAATAATATTATTTAATTTGTTTGATCAAGAATTAATTTAGAATTAATTAAGTGATCAAAAGATAACTAATTAAATATATGGGTTGATTATGTAAATCATCCATAACTTATATAGTGGGCTAAGAGGCTTCATGGATAATCAAGTTGGGTTGGACCCATTGGATACTCCATGGAGGCTCCATGGGAGTTACAAACCCATGGGTCATGGAAATGAAGAGACATGACACATTAGGGTTTACATGGTGTAACCCTAGATGTGTCAACACTATATAAAGACCTTGTCTCTCCCAAAATCGGCTACACAAGTGCACTACTAGTGAAACAAGATGGCTTGGCCGATTTTAGTGTCTTATACATTCTCTCCAAGTTTACTCCATAGCATTTGGTGTTGTGTGAAGCATTTGAGGCATCACACTTGGGGTGCTAGGTCACAAGGTTTCAAAGAACATTTGCAACAACAAGGTATGCAATTCTATCTATTATTTATGTTAAAATTGTTCCCCATGTATTCTAGATAGGATCATAGCCTTGGAAATCAACTTTGCATGATAAATAGACAAACATAGATCCAAGGTTATTAGGGTTGCATGTACACTTAGGAACTGTTAGAATGCTCAAAACCCATCAAAATGGTCTTTTACCCTTCTGAAGGATCATAGAAGGGGGTTTAATCTAGCCTTTGAGAGCCATTACTAATTGAGGATATTTTATATGTGATTAGGCGGGGGCTAGATCAGTAGATTCGTGTGTGAGATCATCCGAGATACCCGAGGTTAGTCTTCTCACTATACGTTACCTAGAGTGGTAATTATGTGTAGACCGTAGGGTCGTGTATGCTATGTGTATGTATGAGATTATGTGTTTTGTGTATATGTATGCTACGTGTTGTATAGATCGGACCGGAGGGTCCAACGATATAGAACGGGCCGAAGGGTCCAACAATACAGACTGGACCGAAGGGTCCAACGAGTTATGACCGGACCGGAGGGTCCAACGAGCTACGGGACTGGAGGGTCCCGCTGAGACACATCGGACCGGAGGGTCGCGTTGTAGCCTCGAGTGGCGTATGTGTTGCATGTGGTATTTTGGGGAACTCACTAAGCTTTTATGCTTACAGTGGTTGTGTGATGTGTTTCAGGTACTAGTGAGGATCACGGGAAGGCGCCGGCATGATTTGTACACACACGAGGAGTTTCTATTTATGATCTTGGGATATGATGTTATGATTTGAATATGTGAAAAATGGTGTTTTTATAACAATTATGGATGAAAATGTGTTTTATAAAATGTGAAAATTTGTTTTGAAAATTTTGGGTGTTACAAGTTGGTATCAAAGCCTTGCTTTTGTGGGATTCGGGTGCACCTTCGGGCGTATAGGAGCTCAAACTGAGGATTTGAGAGATTTTCAAAATAAAATTCACAAAATGTTATTAAAGAGTAAAAAGTTCTGAAAGAGCAGAGCAGAGCAGTGTGTACAATCAGCCAGCGCCCAAACGGTGATTTCCCAAAATACCCCTACATTATGTGTTATGAGATATGATGTGATACGATATGCATGCTAGAGTAGGCTAGGTTATCATATTAGGACTAGAGTGGCCTGATTTGTGATGCCTTATCCTAGGAATGGTTTTGCTACTTTGTGATGCTCGAGAGTGAATAGGTAGCCTATGCCAGTGAGATATAGTGTACTTGTGATCTGGGATCCAAGGAGGAGGACTTAGAGTGAATGCTGATGCGGTGTGGACGGTAGAAATAGGGCCTGTACTACTGAAGACACCGGAGCAGTGCGCACCCTAAGTAAGAATCCTTTGGGTACTAAGGAACAAGTAGGGTTGAGTTATCTAGTGCGAGTATACTTGAGCGAGTCTCTGATATCTTGTGTTGTATTTCAGAGAGATATCATGGTTGGGACACGCAACCGGCCAGGGACTAGCGAGGGGGTTGTGAGCGATGAGGAGCTCTGCCAGATGATTCATGATGAGGTGGCTGCTGCCATCCGCGCTGAGATTCCAAAGATGTTCGGGTCTATCAAGACCACGTTGATGGAGACTTTTGATGAGTGGTTCGCCGATCTTACTGATGTAGCTATTGTTGGAATAGTGTCTAAGGCTGCAACTATATTAGGCAAGTATATGACCCGATTGTGCATGGTCCTTTTGGGTTGCCTTCACCATAGAAACTTGATAGGATGATTTATTATGAGAGAATAAATATTATTAATATATTATGTGAATAATATATGGAATAATAATATTGTTATTTGATTATTATAAGTCATAAAATTAATTAGAATTAATTTGGTGACTTAAAGAGATTAATTAAATAAGAGGGTATAAACTGTCAATTGTTTGATAGTTACACTTTGGGCTGTAAATCCTTCATGGATAGGGTTGGAAGATTTCTAGGGCTTGGGATAAGCCACAAATCGTCCAAGCGCTTATCTTGGAAAGGATTTGGATTGCTTTGATTAAAAGTTATCCAATTAGGGTTTAAGGGTGAAACCCTAGGAGCCTTACAAGTATAAATAGACCCTTAGGGTAAGGGGAATCGGTACCTCTGAAAAAGCAAAGAAACCCTGGCCGATTTCTTCCCTCTCCTCTCTCTCAAATCATCCTCTTGCTAGTTGGTGTTTGTAACCCATTAGAGGAGTGACATTTGTGACTCTAAAGCTCCAAGAACAAGAAGATCAAACAAGTGTTTTAAGGTAAGCTTCTAACTCTGATTTTGTATTGTTCTTATACTCTATTAGCCATTAGAAGTCTTGGATCCAATGCATGTTTAATTAGAGAAACCTAGATCCAAGCATTAGGGTTTGTATGTGCACATAGGAATGTTCATATGGCTTAAACCCATCAGTGGTATCAGAGCCTAGATTGGTTTCTATTAAATTGATGCATGATTGTTTGTTTCTTGCTTGCAAAATTCGAATTTTGTGATTCTGAGTCATGGACTCGGCGAGTCCCATGGTGGACTCGGCGAGTTGGCCTGACTCGGTGAGTCCAGTTGGGCACTCGGCGAGTCCGAGCGTCAGGAAGAGCAAAAATCGGGATTTTTTGATATTTATCTTATGGAAACTTGCCTTTATAATATTAGATCAACCATAATCTGTTTTTTGATATATATGACTGTAATCTTGATCTAATTAAAGATATTTATCAATTAATAAAATATTTAATTTCCTTATATGATAATTAATTAATTATTTTAATTAAATTGGTAAATTGTTTAGCAAGAAATCATAAATAAATCAAATATGGATAGTTATGTGATTAATTGTTAATTTAGATTATTTGTTATTTAATCCTCTATGTTTTGAATAGTTTAAAACTTGCCCTCAAGTTTTGAAATTTATGTTTTGTGATTAAAAGTTTAATTTAGACAATTTAAATTTAAAACTCTAGAATTTTACACGTTTAAATTCCAACCCTATACTAATATAATATTACAAGATTTATATATATATATATATATATATATATATATATATATATATATATATATATATATATATATATATATATGTATAATTAAAATGCTAGTTTTACCGTTAGTAGGCCTCATTCACGAAGCCGGTCTATAAGGTGGGTATAAGGTTGCTGCCTATAAAATGACGCTTAATGGGTGTACACTCACACCTACCGCTTGCTTGATCGGTGGAGGGTCGTTAGCCGAACGGGTAGGATAGGGCAACTTCATCTCTTCATTAAAAGTATAATATGAAATACAAAGTAACTACATGTTTTTCAAAAATTTCCCAATCTTAGTTACTTTAGGAAAAGTGAATTGATGCAATCCCATGAAATTACACTTTGCACCCTTGCTAAGAAGTTAGTGGAGCGTGTGTGGTTTACCGGCACACTAATTGGTTCTAAGCAAAGGTGGCAATGGGTGATTCATTGTTTATCATAGTTCGATGGAGCGTGTGTGGTTTACCGGCACATCGAATAGGTGATCGTTACAATGAAGGCACCATGTAAATTTGCATGGTAATTCACACCTGCTTTGTGATCCTCGGTATCCCAGTCACAAACAAGAGGGGCATATCAAGATTTAAACATGCCATTGAAAAAGTTTCAATGAATCTCATCTAAACCTAGGAATTCTCAATACATTTAAGAACTTAAAGTTATGTTTTGTGGTGGAGAATTAGTGAATCGTCATTCACTTACCTTCAAATTGTTTGCATGTTAGATTACAGCATCCCTTTTCTAACATGTAAATATTGTTGTTGGATCCTAGCCCTAATTATTCTTATTGGGTGATAATTAGGGATTCATATTCTAATCTATCTTTGTCCTTTCTATTTGTAGATGTCAAACGCAAACAACGCTTCTGCTAGTTCATTCACATTGATGAGCCTTTGTCAAAAGGTCACTTTCGATGGGACGAACTTTAGCGAATGGATAAGATACATTCACACGATTGCTCGCTATGAGGACAAGGAGTATGTCCTCGATGAGAAGCTCGAGAAAATCAACCCTGAAATCGCTACTCTGGCTGAAATGACCGCTTTTGAAACTCACGAGCGTGATGCAACGAAGGTACATTGCATCATGATAGCCACTATGAACTCCGAATTCCAAAAGTCCTATGAGGACATGTACCTGTACGAGATGTACCAAGACTTGTTGGAGAGATACCACCAAAACGCGAGACAAGAGCGTTATGAGATTTTCACTAACATGATTTCTGCTAAGATGGGTCATAGAGAGTCTCTTACCGTGCACCTGCAAAATATGCAAAGGTATGTCGACCGTCTTCGCAAGTTGAATGTTGACTTTGGGGAAGAATTGGCGATCGACATGGTGCTTCACTCTTTTCCTCCAAGTTACAATCAATTTAGGATGACATACCACATGAACAAAGAAGAGGTCACCCTAAGCAAGCTCCAAGGTCTCTTGAGGGTCGCTGAAAGCAACTTCAAAGACATGTCTATTGCACCAACTCCCAATCCACCCGCTGCTCCTGTGTTGGCTATTGGACAAGGAAGGGGAAAGAAGAGGAAGGCTTCGTCTAAGAACCATCGCAAGGTTAAGCCCCGAGATGGTGCCTCTTCTAGTGGGACCAAAGTTGATCCTGCTAAACCCTGCCCTAACCCAAAGGAGGCAGAGTGCCACCACTGCCACAAGATAGGACATTGGAAGAGAAGCTGCCCAGAGTACCCGCAAGCCATCAAGGAAGGAAAGATCAAGCCGTCTTTCGCAGGTATATACACAATTAAATCTAACGATTCATCTCAGGATATTTCTTGGGTTCTTGATACCGGTTGTGGTTACCACCTTTGTTCTAATGTGCAGGGACTAAGAAGAAATAGAGACGTGGAGCATGGAAGAATAAATCTAATCATGGGGAACAGAAGATCGTCGCCTGTGACCAAGATTGGAGTGTATTCTTTAGTGCTTAGGAATGGTTTATCTTTAGATTTGAACAAGTGTTGCTATTCGCCAGAAATGGCTAGAAACATCATTTCATTTCATGGTTTGTTTAGACAAGGTTTTAGATTTTCTTTTAATAATGAGAATGGTTCTACTCTTGCTTATCTAAATGGTGTCTTATATTTTGAAGCTATACCATGTAATGGAATTTATGAAACCGTTATTATTGTAGATAACTTAGGAAATGATGCTTTATGCATGGATTCTTCCAATGGTATGGATAGAGCATCCTTGTGGCATTGTCGTCTTGGACATGTTAGCAAGAAGCGCATAGCCCAACTCCAAAAGGATGGAGTGTTGGAGTCATTCGACCTTAGGGAAGATGACACATGCGAATCTTGTTTACTTGGAAAGATGACTAAGTCACCCTTCACTAGTACATGTGAAAGGGTTGAGGGTCTATTGGACCTCATACATACCGATGTGTGTGGACCGTTTAGATCAACTACTAAGGATGGGAACCGCTTCTATGTGACTTTTACCGATGACTATAGTAGATATGGGTATATCTACTTAATCAAGCAAAAGTCAGAAACATTTGAAAAGTTCAAAGAGTTCAAGAATGAAGTGGAGAATCAATTGGGCAGGAAAATCAAGATGCTTCGATCCGATCGAGGAGGAGAGTACCTAAGTCTTGAATTCCACGACTATCTCAAGGAGTGTGGAATAGTTTCACAATTGACGCCACCTAGGACACCACAATTGAATGATGTGGCAGAAAGGCGTAATCGAACCTTGTTAGACATGGTTCGTTCTATGATGAGTCGTGCTTCACTACCTATCTCTTTTTAGGGGTATGCCTTAGAGACTGTTGCCCATATTCTTAACCGAGTCCCTACTAAGAAGGTTGCCAAAACACCTCACGAGATTTGGACAGGGAAAGCTCCCTCATTGGCACATATCAAGGTTTGGGGTTGTGAGGCTTTCGTAAAACGAGATACTCACGACAAGCTCGAACCTCGTAGTGAGCAATGTATTTTCATCGGCTACCCGCAGAGATCCTTTGGATATTTCTTTTATAGACCGAAGGACAATGTAGTCTTCGTTGCGAGGAGAGGAGTTTTCTGAGAACGAGAACTCATAAGCCAAGGGGACAGTGGGAGGCAAATCGAGCTTGAAGAGATTCAAGAATCGATAGATCAAGGAACCTCCACCGCTGGGACTCAACCCGAGGAGGAAACTCCGGTTGAGCCTATTGACCAGTCCTTACCTCTTAGACGTTCCGAAAGGGTTGGAGTTCAACCCTAGTTTTATGGTTTTCTTATTACTACCGAAGGGGACACGTATATTAGTGATGGTACACTAATAAATCTTGATGAACCTAATAGCTATAAGGAAGCCATGGGAGGGCCGGAGTCTGTAAAATGGAAAGAGGCAATGGATAGCGAGATCCAATCCATGTATGAGAACCAAGTTTGGAATTTGGTTGATAATGTACCCGGACGTAAGACCGTTGGGTGCAAATGGATCTTCAAGAAGAAGACCAACGTGGATGGAAACATACACACATATAAGGCGCGATTGGTTGTGAAGGGCTTTACTCAAACTCCCGGAGTTGACTATGATGAGACCTTCTCACCAGTTGCGAAGATAAAATCTATTAGAGTGATGCTAGCTATTGCCGCATTTCATGATTATGAGATTTGGCAAATGGATGTCAAATCCGCTTTCCTTAACGGGAAGTTGGCTGAGGATGTTTACATGGCTCAGCCAGAGGGTTTTGTTTATCCGAAGCATCCGAATAGAGTGTGTAAGCTTGAGAAGTCCACTTGTGCACTTATCAAGCGTCTCGCAGATGGAATCTTTGCTTCGATGAGAAAGTCAAAGAGTTTGGATTTGTACGAAGCGAAGATGAATCGTGTGTATATGTCAAAGCCAGTGGGAGCATAGTTAGCTTTCTCGTTTTGTATGTTGATGACATACTGCTCATAGGAAATGACGTCCCGACTCTGCAGGAAGTTCAATCCAGGCTCGGGAAGTGCTTCGCTATGAAGGACCTCGGAGAAGCTTCCTATATTTTGGGAATAAGGATAGTAAAAGAGAGAAGTAAGAGACTAATAGGACTTAGTCAGAACACTTACTTAGATAAGGTACTAAAACGTTTTAGTATGGAAAACTCGAAGAAGGGAGAATTACCGATACAAAGTAACGCCAAGTTGAGTAAGACTCAAAGTCCAAGTACGGAAGCTGAAATAGCAGAAATGAGCCGAGTACCATACGCTTCCGCAGTTGACTCAATTATGTATGCTATGACTTGTACTCGCCCTGATGTAGCCTTTGCTTTGAGCATGGTTAGCAGATATCAAGGGAATCCTGGCAGAGCTCATTGGATTGCAGTGAAGAATATCCTTAAGTACCTACGGAGGACGAAGGAATGGTTCTTAGTTCTCGGAGGGAGTGATGACTTGAAGGTGCAAGGGTATAGTGACGCCAGCTTTCAAACCGACCGAGACAACTACCGTTCGCAGTCGGGCTGGGTCTTTACCCTTAATGGAGGAGCAGTGACTTGGAAGAGTTCCAAGTAGGAAATCGTAGCTGATTCAACGTGCGAATCAGAGTACATTGCAGCAAGCGAAGCATCGAAGGAGGCAATATGGTTGAAGAACTTCATTGGTGATCTTGGAGTTGTACCCGCCATAAAGGAGCCCATGGAGATTTTCTGTGATAATGAAGGAGCGGTTGCCTTGACCAAGGAACCAAGGGATCATGGCAGATCTCGACATATCGACAGAAAATATCACTTTATTAGACATCGTGTAGAAGAAGGACAACTCGTAGTGAAGAGGATATCATTAGAAGATAACCTAGCAGATCCGCTTACGAAGGGACTGAGTAGGGTTAGGCACTTACAGCATGCTAGGAGTATTGGGCTGAAGGATCATATTAGTATAGATTAGATAGTATTAGAAACGTGTAATAGATAAATGTAATTAACATTTGATGATTAAATAAAAGAGTATTATTTATGAGTAATGTTACTATCTTATGTTAATCATTTAACTGTTGTTTCACTTTACATGTTTTGACTTCCAGAATAATTGAATATTATTAAGAATAATCAAATTATTCAAATAGACCACAATCGTTCATATTTTGGAAGTAGATGTGAATGAAGATTGTCATGAATTGGTATGTAGATTGTCTGAATGGTATTAGACATAGCAAAAGGTTGCTGCAACGTTCATGAGTGCTTATGAACTAATTTTGATCATTGGAATAAACCCACGCTTGCTGGAATCACCTTATGGAATATGATAAAAAAAAAGGGTGATCGCAAGACGATAATATCATATGGTCTTAAAACCTAGATATATGGTTTGTTATTTGTTAATTGGTTGTACATTGATAATGCGAAACCGCATCAGTAACTCGGTGTTATAAAACGCGTTGTTGTGTATAGTTGATTAATGAATAAGTAAATGCATATAAGTCAAAGTTTATCTATTACTTTTATTCCAAGAGGGTAAAAGCAATATCTCGGCCGCTCGATGATTTGATTTGACTTATGTGTCGGGCCCGGTCAGAACTGAATTGATGTGTTCGATTAAGTTCTATGTCAAATAAATCGGAGATCGAGAAACCAAATGCTAGACAAATTGTTCCATAGAATTCTCAGCATGATATCTAACAGAGGACTGTACGATCCCTTATCTAAAGGACAAGATTAATTAGATCAGAGTTTGACAGCGCCTTTGAGAGCTACGATTGCAAATCGAATTGTACTTGTGCATATAGTTACTAGACTTATACAAGTAGGAGACTGTTGGAATAGTGTCTAAGGCTGCAACTATATTAGGCAAGTATGTGACCCGATTGTGCATGGTCCTTTTGGGTTGCCTTCACCATAGAAACTTAACAGGATGATTTATTATGAGAGAATAAATATTATTAATATATTATGTGAATAATATATGGAATAATAATATTGTTATGTGATTAATATAAGTCATAAAATTAATTAGAATTAATTTGGTGACGTAAAGAGATTAATTAAATAAGAGGGTATAAACTGTCAATTGTTTGATAGTTACACTTTGGGCTGTAAATCCTTCATGGATAGGGTTGGACGATTTCTAGGGCTTGGGATAAGCCACAAATCGTCCAAGGGCTTATCTTGGAGAGGATTTGGATTGCTTTGAGTAAAAGTTATCCAATTAGGGTTTAAGGGTGAAACCCTAGGAGACTTACAAGTATAAATAGACCCTTAGGGTAAGGGGAATTGGTACCTCTGAAAAAGCAAAGAAACCCTGGCCGATTTCTTCCCTCTCCTCTCTCTCAAATCATCCTCTTGCTAGTTGGTGTTTGTAAGCCATTAGAGGAGTGACATTTGTGACTCTAAAGCTCCAAGAACAAGAAGATCAAACAAATGTTTTAAGGTAAGCTTCTAACTCTGATTTTGTATTGTTCTTATACTCTATTAGTCATTAGAAGTCTTGGATCCAATGCATGTTTAATTAGAGAAACCTAGATCCAAGCATTAGGGTTTGTATGTGCACATAGGAATGTTCATATGGCTTAAACCCATCAGTTGTTGCTGCGGCCACCGCAGCCGTCGCTGCTGCCAGGCCGCAGGGGGGTGACTCGTTGTTGTACAGAGAGTTCAGCAACACGAGGCCACCAGAGTTTGATGGGACGTAGGATCCGAATGTTGCTATGAGATGGATTATCGATATTGAAAGGTTGTTTGTATACCTGCTCGTGTCCAGAGCATCTGAGGGTTCGGTTTGCACTGAACCAGCTTCGCTTGGGGGCGAAGGACTGGTGGAAGTTTGTGACAGCAGACTTCACTACGGCAGAGCTGACTGCGGTGACCTGGGAGAGGTTCACCATGATGTTTTCGAGATGAGTATGTTCCTTTAGTGGAGAGGGAGCGTTTGGATCAGGAGTTCTTGACCCTCAAGTAGGGTGCTGATTTTGTTACTGTGGTTACCAGGAAGTTTCATGAGAGGGCGATGTTCTGCTCTGAGCAGGCGTCTACTGAGCAGGCGTGCATGAGCCGGTATTTAGGTGTTTTGAGGAGGGATATTCGGGAGTTCATGTCGAACTTGACTTACCGGACATTTGCTGAGCTCCAGAAAAATTCCCAAAAGAGGGAGATTGAGTTGGAGACTCAGGCCAGGGAGGAGGCCGAGTCTCAGAGGTCGGATCGGCGGCCGGCACAGTCTCAGCCAGCAGCCAAGCGGGTAAAGCCCGCTGATTCGTGATCTGGGGGTTCGAAGGGCCGCGCTTGTGGGAAGTGCGGCAACAGCCACGAGGGAGCGTGCAGAGCTGGGGTGTGTTACAAGTGTGGGAAGGAGGGGCATTATGCGAGGGACTGCCCTAAGGGATTTTCGGTTTGCTTTCATTGCAACCAGACCAGCCATCGGAAGGCCGAGTGCCCACAGCTACTGTAGGGATCAGCGCATGGGTCTACACCTGTTGCTTGAGCTACTGAGACCCGGCCAGTGAAGGCCGAGGCACCGAAGGCTCGCGGGAGAGCCTTCCAGTTGATAGCAGAGGAGGTCCACGCAGCACCTGATGTCGTGGCTGGTATGTATTCTTTATTTGTTTATGCTGAGTTTGAGATATTGTTCTTATATTATGTTATGTGTAGATACTTTTCTTGTGAAATATGTGCCTGCTTTAGTGTTATTTGACTCGGGTGCGAGTCGATAGCGTTTAGTCGGCACATCAGTGTTCAGCGAGAGGCGTTGAGCCGACCTCTACGAGTTTCTATAGCCAACGAGCGAGCAGTGTATGCTACGGAGGTGATTCGGGGATGTGTGCTCGAGATTTTCGGTGTCGAGTTTCTGATTGATCTGGTTCCGATTGCGATGGGGGACATGTGTGTTATAGTGGGAATGGATTGGCTGAGCCAATTTGGGGCTGTGATAGACTGCGAGCGACAGTTGGTGACGATAAGAGACCCCAGTGGGGGAGTACTTACGGTGTACGACGAGGGTACCCGTTCTGGGTCAGTATTTTGTTCGTCCGCTAGGGCGAGGCAGAGTCTACAGTGGGGCTGTAGTGGGTTTGTGGCTTATGTCGTGGATACGAGAGTAGATGCAGAGAGACCGAGGTCGGTCGATGAGGTCCCAATAGTGCGTGAGTTCCCGGATGTTTTCTCCGAGAAGTTGTCGGGTGTGCCTCCCGAGAGGCAGGTAGAGTTTCCTATCACCCCACAAATTGACACTTAGTTTTGCAAATTGAATGATAACAATGATACGAAGATTGTATGGGTTGTTATCAAGAAAGCCTTGCATTTTGTAAGCAAAATCACCCCAAAAATTGACACTCAGTTGCAAACCACTAAGAAATAAAAGTTGTAAATTAAATGAAATGATTATTATATAATCTAATATACAAAGATAAAATTAAATTTTAACAAACTTTGCATCTTGGATTTAGAGGTTGAGCCTGTGTTTTTTTATATCAGCATTGTCTCGCACCATCTCACCAAATGCAACGATTAATCCAATAACATCTATTAACAACAACAAATATCAATGAAATATTGTTATTAATGTAAAGATAAAATATTATATTCAAACAAAAAATTGCCCATAATTAATCTATATTAAAATGCAACTAACCGATAGCAGTGTTTTCAGGATGGGCCAATGAGATAATAGATTGGTAATCAACAAACTCAAAAACCAAGTGTCATGAAGAAAACTAAGTTTATGTTCCTGTTAAGTTAACCTGAAAGCACCCATCTTTTGTGATGCAAAGCTTAGACATTTTATGTAAAATGCCAAACCATCTTTTAAAATGCTTTTGAATCGGTAGATGTATTTTTTTAATACATTTGCTTGTATCTTGGTACCCTAAAAGAAATATAATATATAAAATTTATAATTAAATCATATTACATTTTAATGTGTAAATAATATATAATGTTAACTTGATAGATACCTGTTCATATATCAAAATTAACTCAATAGAGAAGAGTTCAACATTGTTATAGAATGAAAAAAGGTTCCATAGGTTTATCACTCTGACTTTGATAGTTGAATCTTTGAGTACATCTAAATCTACAATGAAAGTAACATTTGGATGTGCCATTGATCTGCAAAGAATAAAGTATGTATAAAATGTTTAGTTAGAAGGTAAAATAACAAATAACATATATAAATTGAATTAAACAACAACAATTTCCAGTTTGAAGACAAAGACAGGAAGAATAGAGCAAAAAATGTATGAAAAAACGGAACTATTTGTGCAATTTGATATTAAAAGAAATGAATTACAGTTTGAATAGAAAGACATGCAAAAAAGAAAACAAAGAATGTATGAAAAGATGGAAATGTGAAGTTACAAGTTAAAATAACAAATGACATATATAAAATGAAATGAAAAACAACAAATTCCAGTTTGAACACAAAGACAGAAAAAAAGAGAATAAAAATTCAATAAAAAATGAAACTATTTGTGCAGTTTGATTTGAAAATAATTGGCTGAAATAAAAAAAACGAATTAAAGATTACATATTGTATTTTACATAAATAAATTTTCTTTTATTTAAACTTAAAAAGAGGTAGAGGAGTATGATCTGAAAATAATTGTCAAGAAAAAAAAAACAAAAAATAACAACTTTTAATGTAGTAACTGCATTTCCTGCAAACATAGCAAGAATGAAAGTCAATTAATTGATGTAAACATAGAATTGAACATATTATGAGTTGTGAATGATTGAAACTACTAAAAAAAAGAGAACAAAGAATGATCGAAACTACTGAAATAGATGTAGAGTTTGATGTTAAAATAAAAAAAATTAAAAAGATTGTATTACTAACCTTTTGCAAATCGGTAGAGAAGAGCAGATAAGAAACTGAAAATTGGAGGGCAAACCAGTAGAAGGTTATGTGCAATTCGATAGGTATATATAAATATGAAGAGACTAATGAAGCAAAGATTTTATTCCTGATTTTTATGGATTTGATTAGTGGGTAATAGATTTAAATTTGGAATTCGGTACAGATTTATGATTATGATCTACAAATAATTGGCAGAAAAAAAAACGAAATAGTAGTCAACGATTTGCATTCATTTGATTCCTAATTTATAGGAGTTGATAATGTGAATTTAAAGGAGCTGATTTAAATCCACGATGCTGATTTATCGAGATTTTGACCATAAAAATAGGATTGATATGAGTTTTTATTTGCAGATAATTGAAAATATGTGAGCTGATTTTTAGGGGCTGTTTCTCGATTTTTTGTTGATGTTTAGGGGCTGTTTCTCGAATTTTTGGTGTAAAGAATGGGTGGGAATTTGATGCATAAGAGTTCCCTAGTAAAGACACGTGTCAAATTGGAGGTGCAAAAGAGGGACACTTGGCATCCAAAGTACTCTTTTATTAAGAATATATATATATATATATATATATATATATATATATATATATATATATATATATATATATATATATTTTTTTTTTTTCTTTATACCTTAATAAGCATTTAGCATGTTTTGCTGAATTTTAAGAGTTACAATCTTTAAAACATAATATACTACAATTTTCTGCATTGCAGAAACAGATCTTATCGAGTTACTGAATTAGGCAGAATTTGAATAAGTCAATAAGTCTTCGACTCTTATCTTCTAATTGAATCGGTCAAATATAAGCAGTATTCCTGAAAGTTCAACTAATTGAATCGGTCAGGAGGGAATATATTTTATATATTATTAGCGTACACCCACCTACTACCCAAAAGCTTTCTTTCTCTCTCAGCATCTTCTTCTTTATATTAACCTGAAATCCTTTATAATACAATCGATTTCATTGTTTTTGAATTTTGTATTAATATTAATTTTGTTTTTTTGGTGCAGGTGAAAATGAAATCTACGTTTGGCGAAGGAGTAGCAGCGGTAAAAGTATCTGATGACTTTGGGGAAGCTACCAAACAAGTTCCAGACTTGTGTCTCTTCGCTGTCTTTTCTTTCTCGATCTACTGCCATCAATACCATCCCAAACACCACCATCAACCAAGAAAACTACCGCCACATTACACCACCACCCTTGTGAGCCCCCACCATCGACTTTCCTATTTCATGTTTGATCTAGGTTTTTGACCGTGAAAACTCAGCACTTAAACGGGAAAATAAAAAAGAAGAACATTAATAGTTTCATTCTTTAATAGCTATTTGAGGTTATCCCTTCTACATTTTCTTGATTTTGACGAATCATGTTTATGAAAAAGAAACTTGAATTTCTCTCTATTTCTACTGTAGAAACATGGATTCATCTCCATTTTAGGCCGATTTGCATTTTTTTTATATTGAGTTACTCATAATCTGAGGTGAAACCACTTCTTTTGGCGCATTTATTCGATTGTTTTATTGCTTTTGTTTTTCTTTTGATTTCACAATGATTTTTATTTTTGATTTAATAGGTTGGAGCGTATCGGTCAGAGATAACTAGGAGTTAAACCCTTACCATTATTTTATCTTTGGGTCTCTAACAACGATGAGGTAAACCCCTTAGTGTTTGCGATATTTGACTGTCACATTTACTTTTATCTTTTTACAAGGTTTCTACTCAAGGTTCATGAATCCTTCTTTCATTTGTTGAATGTGGATACCCAGAACCTAGACGAACATAAAGTGCTCTTCCTTAAGGTGTTTTAAAATATTGTTTGCTCTCTAGATTATTGGCTCATTAATTTGTTCATTGTTGAATGGTACTTAAGTCATTATACAAATACATGTTTTCTTTTCCTTTTCCACCATATTTTGTCTCTAATTTATATTTATGCTTGATTTAGTAGAATATGCAGGTATGATACCACAACTTGAGGCTTTTACACTAAACTAAACGGAAATCTGGTTGCTTACAACAAGCGGGGGAATCATGAAGAGGTATTGTGTAATCTATAAAAATAACCATGTTAACTTAACATGGTTCTTGATTTTGTTTTTTTTTCTTTTTTAAAATAACTGATTTAGTCCTTATGTTGTAGTTGTAGCTCTTTGATTAGTGCTTCAAGTTGTTTGTTTTCTGATTAAAGCTTTATACACGAATCATTGGAGCAAGTCAACCAACAGATTGTAGGCGTAATACTGCCAAAACTTGTTTAGTTATGTTTACTATTGGTTCAACGAGTCTCATCACATAATAAATCAAAATCTACAAGCTTTTTTTCTTTTCTAATTATCAATAGACTTTATTTTTTCTAATATAACCATGAGATCTTTGTATGTATGTATATGTGAAACATAGTCAACAATATGTATGTAAACCATGTTTTTAAGGAGACGATGCTTATGAGGCTTGGGAGGGTAGTTCAGTCCTTATAATTGTCTTTTAGGTGAGAAAATTCAGTTATAGGAAAAGTAGGAAAAGTTAGTTATAAGAGAGTTGTATGAATAAAATAATCTTGTTAGGAAGTAGTGGGGAGACCTATCTCTCAAATATGGGAATTCATTTTTTTTCTTTCTTGATTTTCTATCAAACCGAGTACATGTGCTTATATTTATTTGGAAAAGCTCTTCAACTTGATTTTTTGCATTTTGTAATTGAAGGAATTGGTATAAAAGAGAAACATGTTTGCAAAAAGTGGCATGAAATCATAACTTCACTGCATAAAAAAATGATTAGCCATGTACCTGTATTTTTGTTCTTAATAAGTGATTATGATGCTAATGGATGGTAATCTAGGAATATTGAAAAATAAAGGTAACTTTTTCTTATTGGCATTGCAGCCTGGTCATTATATAGCATATAAAAAAAAAGATAATCTTCTACACTTTTGGCTCTAAAGGATGATGTTTAATGGCTTGTACATTTTTATGAAAATTGCTCCAAGGATACATGCAAAGAATGTTCATGCTTTAACTTTACTACACGACTACACTGCAATATAGCAAGAGCGAAATGTAAAGTATTAAACACCACTAAGAGTATAACTTTAACCAAATATTGGAATTATATATATATATATATATATATATATATATATATATATATATATATATATATATATATATATATATATATATATATATATATATATATATATATACTAGTTGCATACCCGCGCAAAGCAGCGGGCGGGTATCAATTCTTTTCGGTTATTAGTTTCTTTGCTGCTTTAATTTTTATTTCGAAATCACATGATTGTTTCGGAGATTTGGATGGATAGTTTTCTTTTGGCGGACGGTAAATAGTTTTTTTTCACATTTTTTTTTCCAAACAAATTGCTTATTACAAAGAACATGTATTGTGGTAGAATCAAATATTTTTTGTTCAACGAATAGTTTCGTTTGGCGAATTGTTTTCGGTGGCAATAAGTTTTCTTTTGATATGCTATTACGAGATACATATTAAAGATGATAAGTTAGCTTAAAAAGGAAAAACATTGTATTTTTGGGTTAAATATAATACAATGTTAATTTCCTTACAAATAAAAATAAATTGTTATTATATTTTAAATATGAAAGTATGTTGCTATTACATGTCAAATGTTAAAGTATGTTGCTATTTTAGCTTAAAACAAATACTCCTAGGTTTTAGTTTTAGGTTAAATAATGCATGTTACTGTTTTAGCTTAGATAATTAAAAAAAATATTTAGTTGCTATTTTTAGTCTCATGCAATATGGCAAGCACGAACTGTACAAGTTTTGAATGGTGTTTTTTTCGACGAATAGGTTTTTTTTTCTGATGTACCTATCTTTGGATAAAAAAGAGGTTTGTAACTGACAGTTGCAAAACGATAATGGATATCATGGGAACCGCTCTGATTCTTAAATTTTAAAATTGATTGGAATTTGGATCGGTTACAGTTCTTATTTTGTGTAAAGCCTTACATGTTGAGTACCTTTCAGAACCGATTCTTAGTTAATATTTATACAAATTATTTCTATACAAAATTAATTGTACTTGATAAAAATATAAAGTCTCATTAATGTGAGTTAAATCAAAGCACAAAAAATAGACCAAAATCCTATCGATTAACCATATATTGTATCATTAATAATATATTTTTTGTCCCATTTTACATGTGTTGTTTTATAATGAAACTTTTTTTATTTAAATTTTAGTTAATTTTGTTAAAATAAGAATTTTTAAATAAATACCCTACTAATTGGCTTAAATATCATAAAGATTCATGAACCTAATTTCATATAATTCAAACAAAACATGAAAGGCAATTTATTGATGGTTAGTTGTATTTTAAGCTTAGAGAGTTGAATGTTTTAAAAAAATATTATTATATTGAATCTGTATATAGAAATAGTGAGGTTTCTTTTATAAGATAGTAAAGATATATAAAATGAGATGAGTTATAAGTGGAGCGGATCGACAATGATCCATACCCGACCCATTTATTAAAAGGGTAAATGGATATTAATCATAAACATGTAAACGAATCGAAAATTAAAATCCAAACCCATAAAATTCTTACGGGTTTGGAGTGAATCAGGTTCAAAACCTGCCCATTGACAGGTCTACTTGCGTTGGTTACTAAGATACTGTGTTGGTTACTAAGATACTAACTTGACCTGGTTAGTTCGGATATATGTCTACTTTAAAGTTATTATTCTGTTTATAGATGTTTCACTAAAACAATATATAAGAACCTTCTACTTTACGCATCTATTTTACGAAGCATGTTTACAAAATTTTTTATTAACTTATTCATGTGTTTAATTTAATGAGTGATTTACATTTAGATTATCCGAAAAGTTAGTAGAATAGTAGGTATATTGAATTTCCAGCAAATGAACTTGAGTATTAAGATTCAATGTTATAGATATTTTATCTCAAAAGAGTATCAGAATGAAAGAACAAACATAAAAACTAAATGGCAACCCAAAGCACTGTAATAATTCAATAAAAAAAATTGAGACACATACACACCCACATACTTATACACTTACAGTTACCCGCAGTCACATATATTTACATAATCACACATACATACACAAAAAAAAAAAAAACAAAGACAATCACACTTATGCATACATAATTATAGCATTCTACTTTTAAATTACAATGCTTAAAAACAAAATTAAATTAATAAAAAAACAGAAATTAAATTAAGATATGATATTAGATAAACAAAGGAAACAACATTGATATTTAAAGCATTTAACCCATAATTAGGCTAAATGCAAAAAATGAGAATTTACTTTCATTTTCTTATATAGCATGTCAATTCAATGGAAATATTTGTTTCATTATAGAACCCCAATGGTTGTTTTTCACTGTTTGTTATTACAAAAATCTTTCCATCAATTTGAGGAGGTTTGCTCGTACCATTCAAGTTTACCTATACCAATACCATCAAGACGGTCTTGTAGTAGAAGTAGTGGTCATAGATCAAAAACATGACCCCCAATTGCACCATATTAAAGAAAAGTTTATTACTTGCACTAATTTTTTATAAAATTACACAAAGTAAATCAATAGAAATTCCATTTGGTGTGGCTTTACAACTGCACCATATTTCACGTGTTTGTTTCCATACAATAAATAACATAAATCAAAATAATAAATATCACCTAGAAACTAAAAAAACAAAAAATTGATAGAACATTTTCAGATTAAATCTTCAGTTTCATATTGGAAATGAAAAGAAAAACCAATGAATATTGACCTAAATTTTTTGAGTAGCCCATTTATGAATAAGTTTCACATTCCCAATCGCTAGATTCACTATATTGTATGAAATATTACATGAAAACAGCATCAGTAAAAACATTGAACACAAGGCTCAAACAAACAAATTAGACAACACATTTGTAAATAATAGCATCAATCAAAACTTGAAGTAAACCTTACAACGATGAGATATGGAATACATCTAATTTGGGATTAGTTATAAATCAAACTGAAAGTAGTTCATTGAATAGAGATGGTTGTGTCAACAAAGAGGATCAAAATAAATGACAAATCTCTTTTGTGAAATTTGATCCGGAGAGGTAAATCATCATTTAGCTTCATATTTTGGGTCCCCTATTCCAAGGTGATCCCATTTCTATTTCAACATTATGTTTCCACAATCTCCTTCATTGAGGACTTTCCACAAAGGCAAATTTAAAGATCATGATTGAAGATGAATAGATCTGTAGTCATCTATATAGCATAGAATTGAATTTGAGAGCATACCTTAAAATGATAATAGTTACCTGTATATAGGTTGAAAAAAATTGGAGTCAACGAGCAATTGCATGTTATAGCAAAACATAACACAAACGATTAAAACAATGAAAAAAACTTATTATAGAGAAGGATTAATTTATCCTGGTAAAAAGTAAACGACACCAAAAATTCATTATAAGACCTGAAGACATATCTGAAATCAAAAACCTAAAAGAACAACCATTCGTTCCTATCATTGCGAATATTCAAATCAGATCTGAAATCAAGAAACTAAAACTACATTATAAAGTTTGTAGACAGATCATACATACATAAGCACACAAACACGCAATCAAGTAGATTGGTAGAGAGAGAGAGAGAGATACTTGTTAACGCTGTGTGATTATTATTGGTGGTGGCAATAGCAAAAGCGACCACATATAGGAATTTTTTTCGAGGTTTCAGGAGAGTTGCGAGTGGTGGTGATAGACGGGTGTCATGAGAGAGTATCTAAAGGGCGGAGTGTGATGGTGGTTCGTTGGTGGTGATGACGGATGGTGAGTACAGTGTTGTTATGAGAGAAAATGGTCTCAAATGGGGATCAAGGAAGAAGGAACCGGAAAAAAGGTGTGGGATTAGCATGTATTGAAAGAGTTTTACATACCAGGAGCAAAACATAACATCAAATGGTAACTTTTGATGGTGGTGGCGAAAAACAAAACATCGACCCGAGGAGTTCTTAAGGTACGTACTAAAGATTGAAGAAGAATGAGAGAAAAAGATGTTATATAACATGTATATGGACTCTGGAGGTATTGTCTGTTGACCGATTAAACGGGCTAAGATAGGGCAAGATACCAACCATAACCGAGATATGGTTGCTGATATTTAAAATTCAACATAGTTATAATAGGATTAAATAGCTGAGTCAAATTTCATGGATTTGTTGATTGTACATTAAGTTTAAAAGCTTAGACGACTTAGATTATAATATTATTATATTGGTAGGTGGTTGTATTTTCAGTTTAATTGTTTGGAGGTCTTAAAAAATATTATTATTATATTCAATCTATTTATAAAAATAGTGAGATTTCTTTTATAAGATACTATATATATATATATATATATATATATATATATATATATATATATATATATATATATATATATATATATATATATATATATATATATATATATATATATATATATATATATATATATATATATATGCAGTTGGCTTTACAGAACATGACTTATTTTTGACGAAGACTCTAATGAGCATTGGTGGAAACCATTGGAATGGTGTTGCTGAATGATTTTTATTTTTAATCTTTATTTGTTATGTTTTCCTTAGTGTTTTATTTGATTTTTGAATGTCATGTGTTTCCTCATATCATCTAAAGTCAAACAAGAAAAGACAATATAACTATGTTTGATAGAGAAAAAAAATTGTACCTTGGGTGATTTGCTTTGGTTCAAAATCTGCGGAAAATTTGAAACGATATCATGAAAATATTAACAAAAAACTATATATATATATATATATATATATATATATATATATATATATATATATATATATATATATATATATATATATATATATATATATATATATATATATATAGGGTTAGGTTAATGTGAGACGGCCTAATTTTGTGAGACCGTGAGACGCATTTTTTTATTTTTTTTTATCTTTTTTAGTTAATTCATGTTCCGAAAATAATATTTAAAAAAAGAATTTTTTGATTTTTCCATTTATTTTGCATTTTAAAATTATTTTTAGAATATGTAAAGTGTAATATTCTATTTAGAATATTTCACTTATTTTTCAAAAAAAAAATTATTTTTTTATTTGATTCAAGTTCCGAAAATAATATTTAAAAAAAGAATTTTTAGATTTTTCGATTTATTTTCCATTTATTTTCCATTTTAAAATTATTTTTTAGAATATGTCAGTGTAATATTCTATTTAGAATATTTCACGTATTTTTTTTAAAAAAACGGGATTTTTTTTATTTTTTTTTATTAATTTTTTATTATTTTTAGTTAATTCAAGTTCTGAAAATAATATTTAAAAAAAGAATTTTTGGATATTTCCATTTATTTTGCATTTTAAAATTATTTTTAGATTTGGTCTCACGGTCTCACAAAATTAGAATGGTGTCAAATGAACATGAACCTATATATATATATATATATATATATATATATATATATATATATATATATATATATATATATATATATATATATATATATATATATATGTTCAAATGTTTCTCACATCTATTGTGTGCTAGAATGCACCAATAAGAATTAAGTAACATTAAATGTATATTAAATGATATCCATATTTATAATTCCTTTTCATAGAAACTAATTTAATTCATCATTAATGTCAATAATAATATTCTTTCGGAATGAATTCATATATAAAATAATAAGAGTGTATTCTAGGAGAACGAGAGTATATTCTACTAGAATACATTCTCATTTTTCATATTTCATACAACTTTATTGTATTTTAAGTGAGTGAGTCGTAAAATAATATTATTGCTGACATAAAAACCTAGATACGAATTCATTTTGAAAGAATGTTATTGTTGACATTAATGACGACTTTAATTAATTTCCATAAAGAGAAAATTATAATTATGGATATCATTTAATATACATACAATTATGGAAACTATTTAATATCTATCATTGTTTAATTAAATAACAATATAATTTTACTAAATTTCTATTTGTGCGTTCTAGCACACAATAAATGTAAAAAACACTTTAACCTCTATATATATATATATATATATATATATATATATATATATATATATATATATATATATATATATTTATAGGAACGTCTTTTATAGATTGTAGTTGTAATACAAAAGCAAATGAAGGGTTAATTTTGAATTCTAAAATCCATATCATTTAAGTTAAGCTAAAATATGCATCTTAAATTTTTAAATTTGAAGTAACTATTTCTATTGAAATTTGGAAAGTCAAATAATTGAAATCAAACTATCGTCATTGGGCCAAATTAGACTTCAAAAGATGGCAACATACTTTTGTTAACCCGAAAATAACAACGTACTTTATCCCAAAACAAGAAAATACTTTTTTTAATCCAAAGCATCAACATACTAATTGTCAAACTGAAACTGCTCACCAAAATAAATATATCCCCCACCTCCTTATTAAAAGTCCAATTGAGAAGAATATTTATTTGTTTTGTGTTTCTTAAAATATAACATGTTTTCAAATACAACTAATTTCTAAAATAAATTATTCACTGCCCGTCGCATTGCGTGGGTAGGCGAGTAGATGTCTGTGTTTAGGGTGCTTTGGTTATTAATTTTAGATTTTATAATGATTCTTACTGCTATAGTTTTGTTTATTTGTTTATAATAACACTAGGTTATAATCTGCGTGATAAAGGGTTAATCAATTTGTCATTGTTACAATTTTTTTTCTTATTCTTAATTTAGACCATTTAAAACACATATGTTGAACAAATAGCAACAAACTTTATTGAATGAATTATAACATAAATGGTCCATGGTTAAGTAATTATACAATAAATGACCATTTTATATTTTCTGATCAATTTCGTAAATTTGACAATTTTTTTTCTTTGTTGTCATTTAGATGAGTAAAAATGGAACAAAAGAGAAGTTTATAATAACATGACAGTCTTATAAATTGATGTATAATTATTTTTGTAAAAATGACAATTGTGGCCAAAATGGTCAATTTTGACAAAAAAAATCTTTTTGTTTAAATGGCTGTGTTAAAAAGGAAGGAAAAAAAAAACTAATAATAATATGAAAAAGTAAAAGACAAAAAATTAGAGGTTTTTTGTGGTTCTCATTTTGACTGTTTTGGACAATTTTGTCATTGTTACTATTTATTCTTTTTTATTCTTAATTTGGACCCCTCAAGCCTTCACATATTTTGAATCAATAACAATGTATTTTTATGGAATAAATCATGCTTTTTCATGTTTTTTCATTTCGATGAGTTAAAATGAACAAAATTTGAGATTTATAATGATGTGGAAGTCTTATAACATGATGTATTATTGTTTTGTGGAAGAATGACAATTCAGATACCGCCTCCATTAAGACATTAAGTTCCTCCATTGCAAGTATAAATAGAAACGGAGACAAAGGATCTCATTGTCTCGCACCTCTTTAATTTCAAATTCCTTGGTTGCAGATCTATTCACCAAGATAGAAGCACGACTCGATTTTAAACGCATATTTATTAACTATCTGCATCTGAAAGGTGCTTGGTGTGGTGGGTCCATATGTTTATGTAGTAGAGTGCCAAAACATGTTTTGCCACATGAACAACAAAGGAGATGATATGATGTCATTGATTAGTTAAAATGTAGTAAACTCTTTGTGCAAAAGAACTACTTGTTTCTCGAAACTGAACTCTGAAAAAAAACTATTCGTACCCGTCACTTAGCGCGGGTAAATGGCTAGTACCTTAAAAAGCATTTAGCATGTTTTGCTGAATTTTAAGAGGTATAACCCTTAAAGTAGAATTTACAATAACTTTATGTATTATACAATACTTCGCTTAGCATCTTATTTAATCAAACTATGTAACATCCCGAAATTCAGGTAAAGTTATTTAACCCTTCTCCTTTTCCCAAGTTTTCAAGTTAAGTCCATTAAGTATGTGTTAGGCTTGTGAGTATGCAGGGCGTACTGAGGAGTACGTTGCGCGTACTCGCGCGCTTATTTTTGACGTGGACTCGCCTGGGTATGTTGGGCGTACCCAGGTTACGTCGGGCGTAATGTGTCCAGAAGTAAACCCTAATTTGGGGCTTGAGCCTTATAAAAGGAATGCTATGGCTGCGACCTCAACCTCCATTCTAGAGAGAAAAACCCTAATAGAGAGCCCCATTTTGTTTTTAGCAAGTGTGTTGGTGTTCTAAGCTTCTAGTGTCATTTCAAGGTGGTGGAAGGAAAGAAGGGGTCATTTTGGAGGCTAGAAGCTTGTGGGAAAGAGTAGATCTGAGGTTTTCAGAGGTTGGAGGTTCTTCCTGAGGTAAAAAGCTCAAACCTTGCCTTGTTATTTGTGTTATGTGCTTCTTGGACCAATTTCTAGGGTTTTTGGTCTCCATTGGCCTAGATCTATCATATTTCTGGTCTATAAGTGTTGTATGTTCATAAAAATGCAAACTTGGACGTAAAGATGGAGCCATGCATGAGATCTAGACCTTTGGAGGGAAAAAGGAAAGAGGTTTGAGGGTGTGGGAACCTTTACAGCCATGCAAAGGCTTAAAGGTTCTAACTTTATGGGATAAGAGGTTGTAAGAGAGTCAGATCTAGAAGTTGAAGGAGTGTCTTAACCGTTTAAGACCAAAATCTGAGAAATGGTTGAATTGGGACTTACGCTCGGCGTAACTCTCAGTACGCGCAACGTAAGGGGTGGAATCCCAGATTGTGGTTCGCTGGCGTACGCCCCGCATATAGAGAAGGTATGCGCCGTGTACTGCCTTCTGTTGACCATCGTTGACTTTTAGGGTTTTGGTCAACCTTTGGACTTTTGGGTCAGGGAGGGGTAAAATGGTCTTTTACCTTTCTGTGGAAATTGTAGAATAGATTTGATCTAGCCGTTGAGAGTCGTTATTTATTTGAGAGTATTGTTATGTGTTTTTAGGAAGGGGCTAGACCAGTGTGATCGAGTGCGAGACTATCCGAGATACCGAGGTGAGTCTTCTCACTATACTGTACCTGGAAGGGTACCTGTGTATGACCGGAAGGTCTTGTATGCTATGAGATGTATGTGTTATATGTTATGTGATATGTATGTGCTATGTATGTTATGTATGGTATGGGCCGGAAGGTGAAGATGATATGGACCGGAAGGTCAAGAGGGTACGGACCGGAAGGTCGATGCGGGTAGGACTGGAAGGTCTACCGGAGTTCGGGACAGAAGTCCCCTAAGACACTCGGATTAGAAGATCCCATAGAGTTATGGCCTGGAAAGGCGTATGTGTGGTATGTGGTATTTTGGGGAACTCACTAAGCATTTATGCTTACAGTATTGTGTGATGTGTTTCAGGTACTAGTGACGACCGCGGGAAGGCGCCGACTTGATCAGTACACACACATGAGGAGTTTTAAATGTTATGATCTTGGGATGTGATGTTTTGGATTGTTATGTGATACAATGACATTTTTATAACAATTATGAATGAAAGTGTGATTTTAAAATGTGAAAAATTGTTTTGAAATTTACGTCGTTACAAGTTGGTATCTGAGCCTAGGTGTGAGGGATTCGGGTACATCTTTGGATGAATCTGAACTCAAACTGAGGGTTTGAGAAAATTTTCATAAAATAAACAATTTTTCTAAAAGAGTAAAAGGTTTTGAGGAAGACAGAACAAAGTAGTGTGTGTACGATCAGTCAGTGCCCGAACGATGGTTTCCCAAAATACCCTTACACTATGTGTTATGGGATATGATATGATATGATATGCATGATAGAGTTGGCTAGGTATTCATATTAGGACTAGAGTGGCCTAATTTTGTGATGCCTTAGCTTAGGAAGGATTTTGCTGCTATGTGATGCTTGAGAGCGAGTAGGTAGCAGTGAGGGGCTGATAAGAGGTCTACCGAAGGGTAGCTTATGGCAGTAAGATATAGAGTACTTGTGATCTAGGATCCAAGGAGGAGGACTTAGGGTGAATACTGATGCGGTGTGGACGGTAGTATAAGGGTCCATACTACTGAACACACCGGAGCAGTGTGCACTCTAAGTAAGAATCCTTTGGGTACTAAGGAACAAGTAGGGCCGAGTTATCGAGTGCGAGCATGCTCGAGCAAGTCTTTGATATTATTATGTTATATTTCAGAGACATCATGGTTAGGACACACCACAGACCTGAGGCAAGCAGTATGAGTGACGAGGAGCTTCGTCAGACGATCCATGATGAGGTAGCGGCGGCGATCAGGGCCGAGATTCTGGAGATGTTTGGGTCTATCAAGACCACACTGATTGATTCTTTCGATGAGCGGTACGCCGCAGTGATTGAGGCTGCTGCAACTGCAACTACCGCAGCTGTGGCTGCTGCCAGGCCTCAGGGACGTGACTCGTTGTTGTTTCGGGAGTTTAGAAACACGAAGCCACCCGAGTTTGACGGGACACAGGATCTGATCGTTGCGCTGAGATGGATTGCTGATATTGAGGGATGCTTCTATACGTGTTCATGTCCGGAGCATCTGAGGGTTCAGTTCGTGTTGAACCAGCTTCGCTTGGGAGCAAACGACTGGTGGAAGTTTGTGACGGCAAGCTTCACAGTTGCAGAGATTTCAGAGGTGACCTGGGAGAGGTTCACGACCATGTTCAGAGATGAGTATATTCCCCCGGTAGAGAGGGAACGGTTGGTTCAGGAGTTCTTGACCCTTAAGCAAGGTACTAATTCGGTTACTGTGATTACCAAGAAGTTTCATGAGAGGGCCATGGTCTTCCCTGAGCAGGTGTCTTCTGAGCAGGCACGTATGAGCCAATATTTGGGTGTTCTGAGGAGAGACATTCGGGAGTTCGTGTCGAACTTGACGTACCGAAAATTTGATGAGCTCCAGGCAAATGCCCGGAAGGGGGATATTGAGTTGGAGACTCAGGACAGGGAGGAGGCCGAGTTTCAGAGGATGGAACAGCGGACGACAAAGTCTCAGCCAGCAGCCAAGCGGACTAAGTCTGTTGATACGAGGTCTGGAGGCCAGAAGGGCCGCACTTATGGGAAGTGCAGCAAGGGACATGATGAGGTCTGTCGATCGGGTGCTAGCTACAAATGTGGAAAGGAGGGGCATATCGCCAAGGATTGCCCCAAGGGATTTATGGTTTGCTTTCATTGCAAGCAGACTGGCCATCGGAAGGCCGAGTGCCCGCAATTGCATCAGGGGACAACACAGGGATCAACGCCTGCTGCTAGGGTTACTGAGGTTCGGCCAGTGAAGGCCGAGGCACAGAAGGATCATGGGAGATCTTTCCAGTTGACAGTAGAGGAGGTCCGCGCATCGCCCAATATTGTGGTTGGTATGTGTTCTTTATTTATTTTGTTGAGTTGAGATACTGTGCTTATATGATGATATGCGTAGGTACTTTTATTGTGAATTCTGTACCTGCTTTGGGGTTATTTGACTCGGGTGCGAGTCGGTCATTTGTTTCCTTGGCATTTAGTCAGCACATTAGTATCCGAAAAGAGGCGTTGAGTCGACCTATGCGAGTTTCTATAGCTGATGAGCGAACAGTGTATGCTATGGATGTGATTCGAGGATGTATACTTGAGATCTTCGGTGTGGAGTTCCCGATAGATCTGGTCCCGATTGCGATGGGGGACGTACGTGTCATAGTGGGCATGGATTGGTTGAGTCGATTTGGAGCGGTTATAGACTGCGAGCATCAGTTGGTGACGATACGAGACACTAGTGGGGGAGTACATATGGTGTACGATGTGGGTACCCGATGTGGGTCAGCGTTTTGTTCGGCTGCCAAGGCGAGACAGAGTTTGCAGCAGGGCTGCAGCGAGTTCTTGGCCTATGTGATGGACACGCGAGTGGCCGTTGGGAGGCCAAGTTCAATTGATAAGGTTCCGATAATGTGTGAATTCCCGAATGTTTTTCCCTAGGAATTGTCGGGTGTGCCTCCCGAGAGGCTAGTGCAGTTCCGTATCGATTTGGTTCCGGGTGCAGCGCCTATCGCCAAGGCGCCTTATCGCCTTGCACCGCCAGAGATGCAGGAGTTATCCTCGCAGCTTCAGGAGCTGCTGGGGAAGGGGTTTATTCGACCGAGTAGCTCGCCATGGGGAGCACCGATCCTTTTTGTCAAGAAAAAGGATGGTTCACACAGGATGTGTATTGATTACCGGGAGTTGAACAAGTTGACGGTCAAGAATCGTTATCCGTTACTGAGGATCGACGATTTGTTCGATCAGTTGCAGGGGGCGTCTTGGTTCTCCAAGATAGACTTGAGGTCGGGTTATCATCAGATGAGGGTTCGGGGTGAAGATATCCAGAAGAAAGTGTTCAAAACTCGTTATGGGCATTACGAGTTCGTAGTGATGCCTTTTGGGCTCACCAATGCACCAGCAGCATTCATGGATCTCATGAACAAGGTGTGCAGGACGATGCTGGATCGGTCGGTGATCGTGTTCATTGATGATATTTTGGTGTATTCGAGATCTAGAGAGTAGCACGTGGAGCATTTGAGGGAGATCCTTGGAGTTCTAAGATCGGAGAGGCTTTATGCTAAATTCTCCAAGTGCGAGTTCTGGTTATGAGAGGTCCAGTTCTTGGGGCATCTCGTCAACCAGAATGGGATTTTGGTCAATCCGGCCAAGATTAAGGCGATCATGAGGTGGGAGGTGCCGAGATCGCCCACCGAGATCAGGAGCTTTCTAGGATTGGCCGGCTATTATTGGAGATTTATCAGGGATTTCTCCAAGATCGTCGTGCCACTCACCAGGTTGACCCGAAAGGGTGTTGCTTTTGCATGGGGTCCGGAGAAACATACCTCATTTGAGACACTTCGCCAAAGATTGTGCGAAGCCCCGTTGCTAGCCTTCCCGGAAGGGATGGAGGATTTTGTGGTGTATTGTGACACATCGATATCGGGGTTGGGTGTAGTACTTATGCAGAGGGGGCATGTGATAGCGTATGCGTCGATGCAGTTGAAGCCTCATGAGACGAGGTATCCCACCCACGATTTGGAGTTGGGGGCAGTGGTGTTCGCCCTCAAGATCTGGCGTCACTATTTGTATGGGGTTCGGTGTACCATCTACACAGACCACAAGAGTTTGAAGTATTTGATGGACCAGCCCAATCTGAATATGCGGCAGAGAAGATGGTTGGATGTGGTAAAGGATTATGATTGTGAGATCCTGTACCACCCAGGCAAGGCTAATGTCGTAGCTGACGCCCTGAGCCGTAGGACGGAGAGCGCCCCGATTCGGGATATTTGTATGCGGTTGACAGTGATGACTCCGGTGTTGGACACCATTCGGGAGGCCCAGGCAGAGGCTGTGAGACCGGAGAACCACAAGAGGGAGTGGGTGATTGGGCAGGTGTCGGAGTTCGTTACCGATAGTCGTGGGCTGATGACCCTTCAGGGTCGGATTTGGGTGCCGTATGCAGGCGGAGCGCGCACTACCTTGATGGAGGAGGCGCATAGATCAAGATTTTCTATCCATCCCGGGGCCACTAAGATGTATTTGGATTTGAAAAAGGAGTATTTGTGGCCATGTATGAAGAGGGATGTAGCATGGTTTGTTGAGAGGTGCTTAACCTGTCGTAGGGTTAAAGCCAGGCACCAGTGACCGCATGGTATGTTGCAGCCACTAGAGGTTCCCGAATGGAAGTGGGAACAAATTTCTATGGATTTCATCACCAAGTTGACGAGAACCACAAGGGGTGTCGACACAATTTGGGTGATCGTCGACCGGCTGACGAAGAGCGCTCACTTTCTTGCTATTAGTGATAGCTCTTCTGCTGAGAGGCTAGCAGAGTTGTATGTGAGAGAGGTGGTATCGCGACATGGGGTGCCGATCTCAATTGTATCAGATCGGGACGTACGTTTTACTTCCAGGTTCTGGAAGAAGTTCCACGAGAAGTTGGGCACGAAGATGCATTTCAATATCGCTTACCACCCACAGACGGACGGACAGAGTGAGCGGACGGTTCAGACGCTCGAAGACATGCTTCGGGCATGTGTGTTGGACTTCGAAGGGAGTTGGGACACGTATATGCCTTTGGTTGAGTTTTCCTATAACAACAGCCACCATTCGAGCATTGGCATGCCTCCCTTTGAGCTGTTGTATGGGAGGAGGTGTCGGACTCCCATTTGTTGGGGAGAGGTAGGGCAGAGAGTAATGGGCAGCACTGAGATAGTGCTTCAGACGGCAGACCAGATTCAGCAGGTTAGACAGAGATTGCTGACGGCCCAAAGTCGTCAGAAGAGTTACGCGGATAGGCGTCGATCAGAGCTCGAGTTTCAGGTTGGGGATTTTGTTCTTCTAAAAGTATCCCCTTGGAAAGGAGTGATTCGATTCAGAAAGAGGGGCAAGCTGGGGCCCCAGTATATTGGGCCGTTTAGGGTGATCGCGAGGGTAGGCAGGGTAGCATATCGTTTGGAGCTACCTACGGAGTTGAGCCAGATTCATGATACCTTCCACGTGTCTCAGCTAAGGAAGTGTATAGACGATGAGTCTGTAGTGGTACCGTTGGAGGATATCCAGGTGGACGCGAGTCTGAATTATACTGAGAGGCCGATTGCAATATTGGATCCCAAGATCAAGGTTCTGAGGAAAAAGGAAGTGCCCCTGGTTCTGGTCCAGTGGCAACATCAGAAGGGTTCGAGCTGACTTGGGAGTCGGAGTCGGAGATGCGGGAGCAGCATCCGGAGTTATTTTCGGCATGAGACTTCGAGGGCGAAGTCTGGTTCTAGTGGGGGAGAATTGTAACATCACGAAATTCAGGTAAAGCTATTTAACCCTTCTCCTTTTCCTAAGTTGTCAAGTTAAGTCCCTTAAGTATGTGTTAGGCTTTCGAGTACGCTGGGCATACTGAGGAGTAGGCTGCGCATACTCGCGCGCTTATTTTGGACGCGGACTCTCCTGGGTACGCTGGGCGTACCCAGGTTACGCCGGGCATAATGTGTCTAGAATTAAACCCTAATTTGGGGCTTGAGCATTATAAAAGGAATGCTATGGCTGCGACCTCAACCTTCATTCTAGAGAGAAAAACCCTAATAGAGAGCCCCATTTCGTTTTTAGCAAGTGTGTTGGTGTTCTAAGCTTCTAGTGTCATTTCAAGGTGGTGGAAGGAAAGAAGGGGTCATTTTGGAGGCTAGAAGCTTGTGGGAAAGAGTAGATCTAAGTTTTTCAGAGGTTGGAGGTTCTTCCTGAGGTAAAAACCTCAAACCTTGCCTTGTTATTTGTGTTATGTGCTTCTTGGACCAATTTCTAGGGTTTTTGGTCCCAAGATGGAGACTTTATGAGAAAATGGTCTCCATTGGCCTAGATCTATCATATTTCTGGTCTATAAGTGTTGTATGTTAATAAAAATGCAAACTTGGACGTAAAGATGGAGCCATGCATGAGATCTAGACCATTGGAGGGAAAAAGGAAAGAGGTTTGAGGGTGTGGGAACCTTTACAGCCATGCAAAGGCTTAAAGGTTCCGACTTTATGGGATAAGAGGTTGTAAGAGAGTCAGATCTAGAAGTTGAAGGAGTGTCTTAACCGTTTAAGACCAAAATATGAGAAATGGCTGAATTGGGACTTACGTTGGGCGTCACTCTCAGTACGCGCAGCGTAAGGGGTGGAAGCCCCGATTGTGGTTCGCTGGCGTACGCCCCACGTACAGAGAAGGTACGCGTTGCGTACTGCCTTCTGTTGACCATCGTTGACTTTTAGGGTTTTGGTCAACCTTTGGACTTTTGGGTCAGGGAGGGGTAAAATGGTCTTTTACCCTTCTGTGGAAATTATAGAATGGATTTGATCTAGCCGTTGAGAGCCGTTATTTATTTGAGAGTATTGTTATTGATGGGTTTTAACCATAAAAACATCCTATGTGCTCATGCAAACCCTAATGCTTGGATCTAGGTTTCTCTATTGTACAT
>NC_056624.2:20591977-20604477 GCF_002870075.4 Lactuca sativa
TACATCATACGTTGACATATTAAAGAAAAATGTGGAATTACATTAAGTTTAGAGTTGATTGTAGTTATCATAATAAATTAGTTGGCATTTACATGTAATTAGTTCACTCTTATTTTGATATGAAAAACTTTCAAATGTCCATGTAGGACTTCCATGGCATGTTGACATCCTTTTGGAGACAACATGGCCAATCATAAAAACTCCAACTTCAAAATACTTCTATATTCGCTATCATGAAATGAAGTGTCAAGAATAAGAAAGCAGTTGCCCATGGGTAAAGGCGGTAAGAGTTGGTAAACCTAATTCTGATAAGCATTTGTTTCCAAAACAAGAAAAGGACTAAGAAAACATAAATGCCTAATATATCTGAAATATCTAAAAAGCTACAAGTCAAAGAGTATAATATAGTTAGTTATATGAATTCATAATACCAATGAAAGATTACTTGTATCCCTTGAGTTTTTCTCATGGTAAAGTACATACATTTAGAAGAATATGTAGTGACTTAAGAGAAGTAAGAGACTATGACATGGAGAATAAAATTTGATCATGGATACCGAGCCTTTGCTATCTGTATGATCAAATGTCAACTTGTTATCCTGAAATGTTTAGTTTGTGGTCTTATGATTATAAACTTCTTATATAGTGTTTCAGGACATGGTCCCAACTTATTTAAATAAAAGATGTGTTATATGTTTTCTATTTAAAAGGAAGTCATGAAATCTATGAAGCTAGTATAGTAATAATAGTTCAGAAGTTAATTAGAATATTTAAATGAAATGTTATTGCATATTCATATTCTTGGACATGTAAATGAGAAATGCATTACTAAATATATAACTGTATTGAATTTTTGAAGTCAATGACCAAAAGTTTTATGATAAATGAAAATCTTGTTTATCAAGATAAATGAAGAATTCATCACTTGGTGGTGCGAATATTAGTCAGAATTTGTTCATACTAATGAACCGTCGGATTAAGCACAATACATGGTAAGACCAACTTCATTATCTTCAAGAAGTATGAACATGTTTATCTAAATAAACATAAGCTTGGAACCTTTAACGTGTTCAAATATCTCATGAAACGAATTTAAGAATCAACTGGCCAATAGGTTGAGATAATCATATCCATTAGGGATAATGAGCATCTAATTCAAAAGTTTAACTATCATCTAAGGAGATGTAAAACAGTTTCATAAATCTCCACCCAAAACAATTACATAAGCAATGTAGTCGGATAGAGAAACAAATCGGTGTCAGATTTGGTAAATGGTGAGTCGTATTATGGTTATAAACAAGTTCATGGATTGTATTATGAAGGGTATAATAAGATTCTTGGTCTTGCACCACTAAGAAAGTCTATGAGAGAATCTCTAAGAAATGGAGCGGGGTTCATTGCTTACTAGAACACATGGAATTCTACAATTATGAGGCTTATGATCACCATGAAGTGCTCAACAATATAGAACCTAGAATAAAGATGTGTTACTTCATTAGATATCCCAACAAGACTTTTAGGTAATTGTTTTACAAACCCTCTAAGAAAAAAATGTTTTTTATATGACCTAAATAATACTTATTTTAAGGGATGTTTTCGATACTTTTCTGGACATTTTATGGAAGAAAAGGTACTTAATTCATTATAAATTGAACAACGAAGATACAAATGGTACTTTGGTGAAAAGATGCAAAACAGGGTTGAAATTGAGCTGGATTGTAGAAAATTAAAAAATAGTTGGAAAAAGCCATCTTCATCTCGCGTAGGAGCCACCTCAGAAAATTAAATTTAGATATTTTCTTGGCTTAAAAGTAACGCAATTTTTACTAGAATCATGCAGAGAAATGTTTTTCGTGCCAAGAAATAAGTAGGTTATAGAATCCTATAACTAAAATTGATTTTCATCCAACACATGAAGGTATTCAGTAGGGTAATTACCAAAAACCCTAGAGATGCAGTAGGCGACCTAGAGAGGCTATTTTAAGAGTCTCTTAGTGATATTAGTTGGTTGGCCGATACAGAAGCTTGAATTTGAAGATCAAAGGAAGAATCATTAGGTTAGCAATTTGTTTACTTTTTTGTCTATAATTAGTCAACTTTTTGATATCCTAGAAGTTCTGGTTGAGATTTAGGATTAAACCCTTTATGATATTTTATATTTATGAAACCTTAGTTTTAATGATTGATTGATATTTAGTTATTAAGAGTTGTTTAATTTATTATGTTAATGCTCGATTAAAGACATGTATGTATTGATATTGATTTTGTTATTTTTATGTAACCAAGTGCATGATTTGTGATTCAGTTCATATTATGTATCTTGAATCAACCATTTAATTAACAACTGGGAGATCATAACTTGACTAGTTGAGGTATAGATAGATATGCCTATTGGAGGCATCCCTAGGTTAAACATAATAGAATTGAGTTAATATTCTTGATTGATCGAATAACTTGGACAATTTGAGAAGTTCCCACTAACCCTGGGACTGATCATACATGCTAACTTATTACATAATGTGAATCAATAGAATGGTTATGTGGCCGCTATCCCTATCTGTAGACAACTTAGAATCATACGATTAGTGACTTGACCATATGATCTAATAAATTCAGGAATTGATAAACAATAGACTAATATCCATTGCATACAATAGAAATAATCAATTAAACTTGGATGAATTGAATACAAATATCTAACCAGATCGAACTTTAGTGACTTGACCATCTGATTATTTATATGATTATGCTAGCAACACTATTTAATTCCCCTTTATATGTTTTCTCTTAAGAATGATTAATAAGAATATATTGGTATTGTAGTACAATTTTGTTCCCTATGCATTCGACAACCTTACTTACCTAAGCTATGTTGTCATTATTTAGGTCCATTGCCTAGTGTAGCTTGATAGTTTGGTTTGTTAGAAATTATAAATTTAAAACAAGATTTGTATTTTCGATTCTATATATTTTATGTCATATGTTTTGGAGGAAATTAACAGATGGAATGGTTTTCAAGTCATCTCAAGTTTATAGATTATATTTTACACACCATTAATGCACAAATGTCATCCTTCTGAGAAAACGAGCTAACATTTGAAAGGGCTAGTGGGAACCATATAAATCTTGATCAGAATCAAGTGCCAAACAACGAAAAAACTACAATTGGCAGTCCTATTGAGGCATCTGACATAACTTCATGTCCTCCACACAAACCTAATAGAGGATGGCATATACCGAGTCATGTAGATATTATATTATTTACTTAAATGGGCCACTGGTAGACGAAGATCAGAGTCTACCAACTATCAAAAACTATCGATAGGTATATACACATTTCCTAAATGGTGCATGTAAGTGGATTTCAAGAAGAAGACACTTGGCCTGGTTGATCCAACACTTGGCCTTAAAACGGTGCATGTAAGTGGATTTCAAGAAGAAGACAAACATGGATAGGTATATACACATTTCCTAACCAAGCTAGGTTGTGAAATGTTTGTAAGCTTAAGAAGTCTATTTATGGAATGCAACAAGAATCTCTCAATTGGAATCTCTGTTTCAATGAGAGAAGTTAAAGTGTTTGAATTTTTAGAAACAAAGATGTGTTATATATACATATATATACATACATATATATATACATACATATATATATATATATATATATATATATATTTATACACACACACACACACACACATATATATATATATATATATATATATAGAGAGAGAGAGAGGAAGATAGAAAGAGAGATTGAATGGTTCAATATAGAACCAATTTTATTCATTGAACAATAGAACCATTTTCTTGTCCATTTGATTAGTTTAGGACCAAAATGGTATGATGCTAAAATAACTATTTTAGTTTTAAAAGGAAATAATACTTTGTTAATGATATTCCTAAATTATAGCTTCAATCTTAATCAATCCCAGCAAAATAGGAATAAAAAAATTCAAGCATCAACCATAAAAAAAATCTATTTTCATGAATCAACTAAAAATCAAGAATCCAATATCAAAAAATATGATTACAATTAATGTTCATTGTCAATTAATGTTCATAGATGAACATTGGAAAATATATGAACATTCTTTAATGTTCATAACTGAACATGTATAAATATTATGAACATTAATATATAAACGTTGGAAAATATATATACATTCATAGATGAACATTGTAAAATATATGAAAATTCACTAACATTCATAACTGATATTTAACTAATATTTTGATTTATGTTCATAGGTGTACATTGACCCTAAAATAAATATTTATAAAACAACTATAAATTGATAATCTTCAGAAGTGAACATTTATACAAAATCCCATAAGATGTCATGTTTATATATGTTCGATACTAAATATCAAATCTTCAAAAGTGAGCATAGGCTTACACAATCAAATAAAGGAAGATACATGAGTAGATTAACATGGACATAATATCAAATGGGGAAATGAACATCGAAATGGGTAAAAAAAACACAATTCTAAAAAGCTCTAGGTGATCTTTGTTCTTGCCCAATTGGTCAAAAATTTAAATAGAATATAATACTAGTCTGTAAAATAAACAAGAAAGAAAAGAAATCATTATTTTATATCAAATTCTAAATAGAAAATAACTTTAGAAGATAAAAACAAAAGAATGAATGATCACTCTCTTTCTAGTTGGTGAATTCCAGAGCTAAAGAAAGAAAGAAAACTTGGGATGAACTGGTTCTTGTTCTTCCTCTTCTAGTTCGATTAAATAATCATGTTAGATGAATTTGCATGTTTCACACCTTCCTTTCGGCATCTGAATGCAATCATGGTAAAAGAAACAATCGATAAACAAGGTTTTGTGTGTATTGTAGCAATCTAGATGCTATGAAAAAAAAGTATAAATAATCGATAAACAAGGCCTATCTCACCCTTCTTACTTCTTTAATCGATGGTTGGAAAAGGAACATATGTTTAGGGAGTCGGTTTTTCTTTCACTCACTCTCATTGAGTAATTTCGAACTACATGAACAACACACTTCAATATTTTGGGGGAAAAGTTATAACAGGGTAGTAAAGATTCAAAACCAAAATAAAATCAAATATCACACATCTTACTAATTTGGTTGTGGGCGGACACCAAAAGAATGCACCAGGTAGCAATGTCGATGGCAGGGAGATCGAAATATTGGAAAAAGTGTTTGACGTAGAGGAAAGGCCCATATAAAGTTCATTGTGTGGGTTAACGATGGATGAGAGAATGGGCCTAAGCAAAGGTGTTCGTTAGCAATCTTGTATAAGTTGACAATGATGTTTGGATCGGCGAAATATAGTTTTCATGTCAAATTCCGCTAGTAATGGCACAGATGTCAATGTTGCATCTTTCTCCCTCTTCTACTGTCTTCTTCCCCAGTGTTATATCTCTCTTTATCCCTTGATTCCCTTTCGTTTTTATGAAAATTTGAGTTTTGATCGAAACATAGGAGTGAGGGGAAACATTTGGTGGTTTAGGGTTTGGAGGAGGGACACAAGAGAGAAAGAGAGACAGAGAGAGAGAGAGATTGCTGGTGAGTTTTATGCGGGTTCCTTCTCCTGATATCACAGTACAAAAGAGAAAGAGGATCGTTAGTTGACGTCCGGGAGTAATTCCCAGGATAAAGCTCCGATGATGAAGTTAGAGTGAATTATGAGAGAGATAAGAGTAAATCATAGGAAAAAGTGTCTGTCCCTTCCTTTGTGAGGAAAAAGGATCATTTTATACATGTTTGAGAGGCGTGTGCCCCTCAACTGATTTTGTTGAGCATTCCCTCGTCAGGTGCGACGTGGCAGACCCATATTGGAGGATCCTCCATCAGGTCTGTTTGCCTCGTCCCCTTATTGGCTAGAGGGGAATCTTTGATATTGTGATGATCGTGGCTATCGTCAGATGGGAAAGTGGAACACTATGATTTGTCTCACGTTTGTCGGGGTGTTATTCCTTGGAGAAGAGATTAAGGCACAGTTCTGCACATTAATCGTCATGCCAGTGATCTTTACATTGGCGAAGGCCCGGCCTTGGAATCAGACTGAGTCTAACCACGCTCTGATCCAACCAAGCCTGGAATTAGTTAGACTTCTCCTTTTTTGACATTCTCCATGAAGGATACGTTAATAAGTCCCTTAGGCTTGTAGGTGTATGTGTTGGCTTGATAGCGTCGCTGATCGAGCCTGTATATCTACACATGTATGTATGAGATTGTTTCTAGCATTTGACAAGCTTTAGACAGCGCCGTCAACGTGTGTCAGATCCATCAAGAGGTGGTTTGTGACACCTGTTTTGCCTTTAAAATCCCTCTTTTCCTAAGACCTTTCATCCTCACCTTCTTTCTTTGCTTTCGTTGTATCAACTCGAGCATTTTGTGAATTTATCTTTTCTATCATTCATCTGTTTTCGACAATGGACTGTTACGGTAGAGTCCCTACTGTAGAGGAATTCCAACTTCTGCAAGATCGCTTCGGTTTCTTACTGGAGCATGGTGTGATGATTTCGGCAAAGGGGTTATCGATCTATCATTTTCCTCAAGGTAAAGTGGGAGTTTTGATCCCTCTATTCATTTTTTTTATAAGTTTTAAACATTAAATGATAGATGTAGGTCTTCAACCTCCAAAATCCTTTGTTTGCATCAGATCTGAAGCGGTGTAGTACAGATCTATGATCTCCGGCGTTAGATCTATGATTTCGACGACAGATCTATGATTTTCATTTACGGATCTATGATTTATGCCTTCAGATCATGACATATGACAAGATTGAGGGTCTAGATTTGAGATCGATGTCAACTGCCACCACAATTACTGCCTTGCCGCTCCGGTGTAGTACTGCCAACTCAGCTCCATCTTTTTCTCCCTGATCTTTAGTGAAACAATACCATATTTTCATCAGGTATTTCTTTTTTTTATTTGATTGTTTTTTCTTATGTTAAACTGTGAATTTGATGTTTTAATTCATTTTATGTTGTTTACTATTGTTAATATTTGTCTTAACAACTATTAAGTTGTGAATTCATTGTTATTAAGCTGTAAATCTACTGTTATTATGGTATGAATCTAAGTTTGTTTTCTTATTTGTTATAATATTAGCATAAAATATTAAGTTGTGAATCCACTGTTAGTTGTGAATGCATGATTTTTTTTATAAGTATTAAGTTGTGAATGCATGATCTTTTAGTTATGTTTAAAGATTTTTTTTATAAGTTTTAAACATTAAATGCATGGATTTTTATAAGTTTAATATGAATTTAGAATGTGTTTTTATTATATTCTTTTATCAAATAATGTGTATTTATGTTTTTTAAGGAGTGAATTGTGATATTTTTTTAACATGTGAATGTATTTTATTAAATTGTGAGTTTGTGCATTAAACTGTGAACTAAATGTATTAAGTTATGAATCGGTTATATTATGCTCTGATTTTTTTATGAATTTTGTGTTAAATTATAAATGTTTGTATCAATGTCTTGTTAGCATGTTTTTGTGGCATAAGTATGTAAGAATGTATTAGTGTTTATAATTGTTGCATAAAACTCAAAATTAGTGAATAAATAGGTTTATTAAACTGTGAATATAGTACTTAAGTTGCCAATGCATTATTATGCATTTTATTAAATTGTGAATTTATGTATTAAACTGTGAATTAAATGTATTAAGCTATGAATTATTTTTATTAAGTTGTGATTTTTTTTTATGAATTTTGTGTTAAAATATTGTAAGTTCCTGATCTGCTTGTGCATCAATCAGATCCGTTTGATGGTGTGGAATCCCAATCAAACGGATGATGTCAGATCAAATAGAAGAGAAGAAGAAGAAGAAGAATATGAATCTCAATGTATTGATGAATAGAATGATGATCCTTTACATGAGATTCACACACTTGTTCTTCTCTCTTGTTTCTCTCTAGAACACCTTAGAATACACACACATAAGCTCCTCTAGACTGTAGACTATCTATCACCCCTCACCCTACATATAGTTGGGAAACATGGACCGTAAACAGGTTTACGGCCGTAAACCTATTTACGGTCGTAAACACAACCGTACACATTGACCGTAAACACTGAGCTGTTTACGATCCTAGGCATAAAAATACATTTTCCTAGAAAAGCAAAGTATAAACCATATTTTTAACCCAACAATCTCCCCCTTGGTTTATAGCTTTCTTTTCTAAAAAGGTAGCTGGCTTTTCTTGATAATCTTCATTGGGAGCTTGGATTCAGCATTTATCTTCAATTTCTACATAGCATCAAGATGAACATATGGATCTTCAATGAATGACTTCATCTTGAGCAATTGGGTTTTTCTTCAAAAAATTGACTTTGAACGCACATTGGGTGAGGAGGCTTGATGTACTGATTCTTGAAAGATAGCACTTTCAGCTTGAGAATCTTCAGAGAAAGCATCAGAGAAAACTAATCTACTAGATCACTTCAGCAGGTTTAAGATAGCGGCAGACTGATTGAGGAGGCTTCAATGCAATCCGTCACATAATCTTCAATTTCAACTTCACCTTGCTACTGGGGTTGAAGGATTGAATGTTGAAAGAATAATCTTCATTTCTTGCTCCTTCGAATGAGAATTCTTCGATGCTCACGGATGAAGCCTTGGCTCAGAAAATCTTCGATACAGTCGCCATGAGTCTCATCTACACCTGGATTCACTTTTCAAGACAAAACAAAACTAAAAGAAAACTTAGCACACAAATTAAAACAGAAACAAAAATATATTTGGATTTTTTAAAATTAAAACAGAAACAAAAATATTTTTGGATTTTTGATATTTTCTGAACAAAAAGTAAAACAGAAATAACACTATTTTTGGATTTTTAGTTTTCTGAGATTTATTTGATTTTTGAATTTTTAATTCTCCCCCTAAATTTGTGCATAGAGGAAAACTATGAACAAATTTAACAAAAAGAAAAATTATTTGGGATCAAAGTTGTGAGACAGCCTGAACTTGTTTATCAGTACCTTCACCTTCATGAATAGATATGGTCAATTGTCGGCATTGTGTTCCACTTAAACACGAAGAATATTGACAAACTTTTCTAAATACACCATTTAGCTGATGACGACCACGTGTATTGTTGTCCACTTAAATTAAGCAGCGAAATCTACATACGACCTCTAAATGGTTCGATTTTAGTTGCACTAGAACATGTTCCCCACTTCCCGATATACTCTGGCAATCAAGAACTTCCTAAGGACTCCTTACTTTAGGTGAGTAAACATTTATTAAAGAGGAAGTCAGATTTAGAGATAGATGCATATGTTGTGTCCCAGGTCAGATCTCTTCCAATCACACAGAGGGGACAACATATGACTAGCAGAGATAGAGGGTTATAGAGATAGTAGGGTGTTGCATATGTTGTGTCCTAGGTTGGATCTTCCAATCACGCAGAGGGGACAAAATATGGCTCACAGATAGGAAGAATTGCAGAGATAAAGAAAATGCATAGAAATAGAGTTGCATATGTTGCAATCCAGGTCGGATCTCTTCCAATCACGCAGAGGAAGCAACATATGACTAACAGATAGAAAGCAAGAAAATAATTCAATACAGACCTACTTTATCAGAACCCCCCAGTCGCCCTATCAGAACCAGAATTAAGGATATAATTCTGTACATTAAGGAAAAGTTGAACCACTGTTCTAAATGCGTATTAATATAGTGTATCCTGTGGGTTCCTATGTTTATCTCACTGCTCAATCTACCCGAGTGTCGTATGGTCAGTCCAACAAATCCTATCTAAGTCCACACTTTCAAATCCATCGTGCCTACCAGCACATTGATCACAGAGTCTAGACAATTCAGATTTAGTCCTTTACACATGTTTTAGACAGCCCGTTATCACTTTCTTAATATCACTTCCCAAGCAATACCTACTAAATAAAAACTATAAAATATTGTCTTTAAAACGAATCAGATTAAGATAACTCAGGAGTATAGAGAGCAAAACGCAAACCGTAATTCACCGATTGAATTGGCATCCAGGAGGTCTGAGAACAGCACGCATAATCTCAGAACAGATCCGAAAATTCTTCATGTCATTAAGCACAAACCCCATGTGATCCCTTCCTTTCTTCCTTTCTCCCGCAAAGGAAACATATTCTCAAACAAAGTTCTGAGTGTTGTATAGTTGAGAGATGCCTCCTATCATGTGCCCAGAACAGCCACTATCAACAAACCGAAGTCTGATGATATGCCTCCATAGCTGCTCTAGCACAGAGCGGTATCAGTTGGTCTTTGGAACCCCGTCCATTTTGAAACTGGGTCGACCTTTGTCATCATTGCAGGGTACTCTCTCCCATGACATATCCTGTTTGTCACAAACAAAAGATGAAGAAATATTAGAATCATTGGTTGATTTAGGAGATTGAGCATTCGGAACCTATTTGTAGTTGGGTTTAAGCCATTTCTTTTTTGATCTGATGGGTGGCTCAGTACTTGCTTTTGAACTTGATGTCGTCCGTTGAGATGACTTTGACCTAACCGGTCTTTGTTTCACTGGAGCATCTCTTGGATTGGGCTTTTGGCTGACATTTCCTACTTGCCCTTGGGATTTTAGATTCTTGGCCTTGTGGTTTTGATTCTTGGCCTTCTGCGCATTCCAGTCACCATTGTCTGAACGTGACCTTGAGAGGTTTCTGTTGGAGTATCTCCCTCTTGGCGCGTTCTTCCACCCTTGTGCATAGTAGGGAACGTATGCGCGATTAGGACAATTTTTGGCAATGTGTCCAGTTGTTCCACAGTGAAAACATGTCTTTTTCTTCACTCGGAAGTTGTTTCTTCCTGTCCCTAGTGGCGTATCCTTGCCTTGTCTCTTATTTTTCCCACAAGCACAATTACAACATGCACTCTGTTTCACTGGCATTGGTGGCCTATATTTCTCAACAGCAGGTTGATCAGCAACAGCTGAGTTCGAAGCAACAGATTCAGAGCTCAAGGAGATGTTGGTTTGTTCAGTGGTTTTCTCCTTGATCTCATCTTCTACTACTTTACCTGCACATTAAGTAGAAACATTAGAATTTTCAACTTGAATACCTCCTGACACAAATCCAGCTGGTTTGCCATATTAAAGATGTGCCTCCCTGTCAATTTCTTCCTGTGTCATAGGGATGAATGTGTAGTTATGATTGAAAGGTGGATGAACACTATCATACACTAGACCTTTCTGCTGGTTATTTTTAAATTGCAGACAATGGTCTATCATGTTTGCAACTACATCGCTTGACACATCAAACTTTTTAAAATCAAAATCTGTAATTTCAAATTTGCTTTTTAATGTGTCAAGCTCAACAATTAACTCAACAAGTTGTTTTTTAACATACTCATAATTTTCACATTTATTACTATAATCTTCTTGAAGCCTCCTAAAGTCTTTGGTTTTTGCTTCTAGTTCAGCTTTTAGGGGTTTCTATCCTTTCCTGAGTTGATATCCTTCGTATTTTAGGTCCTCGACTTCCCTTTTGAGCAAATTATTATGTTCACGAAGAAGTTTAATCGTAGCTTCACATGATTGAGAGCATGAAACTTCATTGACCGGAATGTTTGTCGAACTCATTGTTTTTCCAGACTTCAAAGCGTCAAGTTCTTCAATTATAGCAGCAAGACTAAGACGATTGAGATCTTTTGTCTTCTTGGTGACATCCACGTTCATATCCCACGATTTCGGAAGTGAATTTAGCAGCTTTTTGTTTATCTCAGATTTAGTTAAGAAGATCCCAGCTATATTCATCTCAGTAGTGAGTGTAGTAAATCGCTGCAACTAAGCTTTCAGGGTTTCTCCAGGGAGATAATTGAACATGTTGAACTATTGTCTTAACATATCCTGACGACTATCTTTCATGTCTTCAATTCCCTCGTAAACTTCAAAAACCATTAAAAGCACAACTAGAAGCCAAAATCAAACTTAAAAGTCAAACTTAAAAAAAATTCCCTTAGAATATAAACCTCAAAAGTCAACCTTAAAAGTCAAATTTAAAAAGTCAAACTCAAAAGTAAAACTTGAAAAGTCAAACCGAAAAGCTAAAGTTGAAAATTTAAAAGTTAAACGCGAAAGTCAAAGTTTAAAGTCAAAGTTCAAGTTTTAAAAGCCAAAGTCAAAATTTTAAATAAAAAGTCAAAAATTAAACACTAAAATTTTTGGTTGAAATTGGAATTTAAAATGAAAAGAAATTGAATTTTGGGGTTAAAAGTGACAAATTTGCGAAATTGGAACCGAGAATGAGTCCTTTTGAATTAAATTTGGAAGGATTGAAACAAGTTCCTTAGTAGCGTAGTTGGTAAGGTGCTGATGTTTATGAAACAGAGGTCCCGAGTTCGAAACACGGTAGCCCCAAAAATGATTCCTTTTTTTTTAATGAAAGCACGTTTGTGCGAACTTCGGACCTTATGTGAGGACGAGGCGCGATGTGATGCAAGGTGCGAAGACCGGTCGTAAACTCCTCGGAAACCCTAGTTGCTGGCCGTACACGCCACCACTC
>NC_056624.2:20606977-20634477 GCF_002870075.4 Lactuca sativa
TTTAAAAGACATAAGTAGTAATGAAAATGATAACAAAATACGAAATTAGTAATAAAAATGAGAACTTGATTTTCTTTAAAAAAAACTGTCTTCAAAGCTTTAATTATTACAATATGTTTTTTTTTGTTTTTCTGTTTCATTTACTTTGATTTGCTGTTAATTTAAACCTAATTTATGATGTCAATTATTATTATTTTTTCTATTTATATATGAATGTAGATGATGATGAAAAAACTAATGAACATGAAAGCTTCATTTTCTTTAAATAAAATGATTATTCTTCTTCAGATCTAAAGTTGTTACTGTTAACTAATTTATGATTTAATTCTTATTACTTTCTGTATTTACGTATGAAGTTAGATGAATAAACGACCATTTAGCAGTACAAATTCAAGATATCTACATTACCATTACTAATTGTTATGTTATCTATTAGTGAGTTGCAGGGGCATTGTCGGTATAATTGTTCTTTACATGTTAATTTTATATTTAAACCTAATTTTTGATGTCAATTATTAATACTTTTTCTATTTACATATGAATTTAGATAATGATGAAAAAACTAATGAACATGAAAACTTCATTTTCTTTAAATAAAATAATTATTCTTCTTCAGATCTGAAGCTGTTACTATAAACCTAATTTATGATTCAATTATTATTACTTTCTCTATTTACGTATGAATTTAGATGAATAAATGAACATTTAGCAGTACAAATTCAAGATATCTACATTACCATTACTAATTGTTATGTTATCTATTAGTGAGTTGCAGGGGCATTGTCGGTATAATTATTGTTTATATGTTAATTTTATATTTAAATATAATGATTATTCTTCTTCAGATCTGAAGTTGTTACTATAAGCCTAATTTATGATTCAATTATTATTACTTTCTCTATTTACATATGAATTTAGATGAATAAATGAACATTTAGCAGTACAAATTCAAGATATCTACATTACCATTACTAATTGTTATGTTATCTATTAGTGAGTTGCAGGGGCATTGTCGGTATAATTATTGTTTATATGTTAATTTTATATTTAAATATATCTACATGTTAAATATATTGTTTTGCTGTGATTTTTAAAACAGAACTGGGGCAATTTATATTTGTTTTCCACTTTATTATAAAAAAATTTATTCAATCTAAAAAATTATTTGATATGAATTATTGGTTTTTGTTTGTATTCCATTTTATTATTTGATATGAATTATTAGTTTGGATGTTCTGTACATTGTTGAAGGTTGGTAATATTCCTTACAATTCTATATGGTTTAAATTTTCTTGCAGAAAATGAATATAGGAAATAAAGTTTACCTAAATAACATTGACCAGATAGATGAAAAATCACATATCAAGGTTCGGGTCCTTAAAATTTGGAACTTTATCAGAAATAATAAAGTTTGTTCAATTGAAATGATCCTGATGGACGAGGAGGTTTGTTGTATTTCATATATTTTTTATTCATCATTCAATATTACACATGTTTCAACAAAATAATAATTTTTAATTTTTTTTAAACAGGGTACACAATACCATGCTCATGTCTTCAATCAGAATTTCTCCAGATTTCGTCATCTTTTAAAGGAAGATGAAAGTTATATAGTTATAAAACCCAATATGGTTGCTGTTACTAATGGTTTTAGTTATACAGGTCATAAACAGACCTTAACTTTGGATTGGAAAAGCATCCTAAAAAAATGTGATGATTTCTCGGGTCCGGTCAATGGATTTATGTTTGTTGACTTTAATTCTATCATAGAACAAACATGCCCAAGAGACACATTCTTTGGTTAGTTATAAAATTTTAATCAAATCATTTTTTATCAGTTGTGTTCTTGGTTATACATTTTATTATTTAAATATTACGATTTTAATGCTATAGTTTATCTTGTGTTATCTCTTGTGTAGATGTTATTGGACAGATCGTGTCATTTAGGCCTCTTGAAACTTCAAATCCAGTAGCATCGAAGCATTATATAAAACTCACTCTTAGCAACCTAGAGTGAGATTACATTTTATTATTTATTTATTATCTTTAATTAATCACAAATTAATATTAATATACGATTTTTTGGTTTATTTAGTTCTGTACATCTGAAGGTTATTATTTTTGGAAGTCAAGCATATCAAATGTCAGAATACCTACAAAATAACCCGACGGTTAATTGTGTTGTTATCGTGATGCAGTTTTTGAAGCTAAACATTTGGAATGGTTTGTATTCACTCTTTATATATACATGTTTATAATTATTGTTTATTTATAATTTTTATTAATTGGGCATACATTTATTACAGGTATTGGTGAAGCTAAAAGTCATTTTGAAGTAACGAAATTGTTCATAAATTCTGACATTTATGAAATAAATGAGTTTAAAAATAAGTTAGTTTGTAATTTTTTTTATTTTTTATAATGAATTTTAAGTTAAAATAACACAAATCCTAATATTTTTGAATTTAATTTGAAAATCACAGGTTGAAATGTAAAGACAATTTCGGTATAACTGAAAAAAGCATAACTACACTTCAAAGCTACTCTTCTTCATATACAGATGACTTTAAGGGCAATTTTCCATTAAAAACAATTTGTGAGATCACGAAACCAATTAAGGTATATTGCATTATTTGATATGTTTTACAATTTATTTTTGCATAATTTATTTTAATAACTTTTACATTTAATCTAATACAGGAAATGAAGTTTTTATTAGTTGCTTCAATTGTTAATATAAGACGGAATCTACCATGGTATTATGAAGCATGCAAAAAATGTGGAAAAAAAATAATCCTTGTTCCCAAAGCCAATCATTCGTATACCGACCCTGAAAAAATTTCAGAAACTATGGTTGTCGGGTGTACAAATGCACAATGCAAAAAATCTGAAATTCAAACAGTTATAAAGTACACACATATTTATTTCTATTAATTTTATCAATCTGTAAAACAACACTAACAATGACATAATTTTTTTTATTTTAGGTATATAATTCCAATCAACGTACAAGATTGTACTCGAACAATTGGATTGACTCTTTTTGATAGGGAAGCAAAGAGGCTGTTAAATATAAGTGCATACGAGTTGAAAAAAATACATGATGCGGTATATTATTCATATCTTAAAATCATAAAACATTTACTTTTTTTTAATTTATTAAAATATATCTTACAGGCCGGAGACAGTGATGGACTATTTCCAATGCAACTTAACGTGTTGAAAAACAGCAAGTTTGGTTTTCTTGTAGATATTACAGAATACAATGTCAACAACTATAATAATATCTACACAGTTCTCAGAGTTGCAGAAGATATGTCCATTGTTTCTGAATTGGAAAGTAAAATAGAACTTATGGTATGTAAGTTTTTATTGTTGAACATTTATAATTCTTTACTGTTAAAATACATAACGATTAACATATTTCAATTTTATTTTTTAGAGTATTCAATCTGTCTCCTTAAATCAAGTTGCTTTGGAATCAGATGATGTTGTACAGCCTGTTCAAAGGGTTTTTCAATTCCTTTTATTAACTTTTATTTATATTAGGGTTTTTTTGGAATTAAACACTTATTATTATTTTATTTAAATTAGGATGTGATCTCACAAACAGATGAAAGTTTTACACCCTCAACAGTTGATAAGTCAACCGACACAAGTCCAAGCAAAATATCAAGTGATTTAAAGTGCAACCTCCAAAAAAATTTATGATGTTGATTCTGGAGATGATTTAAGTTGCACTAAGTCTAAAAGAAAGTCAACTGGAGAGGAAACTCCACTCTTAATTCCAAAAATGGAGAAGTGAGATGGTATTGGTTATAACACGCATTTAATATATTTTGATCATTTGTTTTTGTTTTAAAGATATTTTGATTGCTTGGTATGATTTTTATTTTGAGATATTTAGGATGTTAAATATTATTGGTTTTGAATATTTTTGGATATTTTTTTTGTTTTAAAGTGGAGAAGTTAGTTGATTTTGGTTTAGAATTTTGGGTCCATGTGCTTCTGTTCTTCATTGCTTTGATTTTGATATTACAATTTGTTTTGGTTTAGAATTTTGGTGTTACATCTTTAACTTTGAATTTGGGTTGGTTTGACTTTGATTTATAGGATTTCGTTGAAATCGGTTATTAGGGTTTCTCAAGGAAAGAGATGGATTGTGTTAGGGTTTAATTATACTCCTTGACCATGAAAAACAGATGCGATAAAGTATACAAGGGCAAAGCGGTCATTTTCATAAAATTTACAGTTGGGTTGTTATAGTTGATGGTTCAGCGACCAAAAGTGTTGGGAAACCATTAACATAAGGACCAAAATTGTAAAAAGATTTATTTTTGAAGGTAAACTAGAAAGAAAAAAAAAACAGATAAGCACAGGAATCAAATAATCTCTACTATACCATTTTTTGAGCAATTAGTGGGTCCACAGTTTGCATGACAGCGGAAATTGGGTTGACCATACCAAAACTCAAATGAGCAGCAGGAGTTGACACAATGGCGCCAGCTGGATTGATTGCTGCATCAAACACTACAAAACCAATTATCAAACATTATAAAACAGTACGAAATACGATTTTAGAGGTCATATATTCATCATCAGATTAACAAAACTACATTGTTCTTTACCTTTTAGATGTTCTTTTTCATCTACATTCTTAATCGATTTCATCACTTTTCCCTCTATTTTTTACCTGTTATGTATAAGAGTTTGATAAATTGGTATTTCTTTATGTATAATATTTTGGTACCTATAGTCGCGATCTGTGTGTGTCGATTTTTAGTTTTATTGATTTATGTATCTTATATAACTGTATGTGATACATTAGAGTCATAGGACCATTTAATTTCTTCTACACCTATTTGCTTCCTCCAGTGATTTGGTTCATCTAAATACTTAATCGTAATTAAGGGTATTTGGATGGTTAGACCTATAATTCTTCCATAACCATTTTTCTTAAAAACCCCACCACATGACATGTTTTCTGAAAACTTGAAAATACTTTTATCAGTTGGTGGTTTCTTTTACGCATTTCAGCAATCACATCATATTCATATAAACTACAAACATGTTGAAAAAGTAACTCAAATTATCAATTCAATTGATTTATTCATGTGATTTATCAAACCTGTTTAAATAATAAACAAAAAAATACAAATTTCATTTTAAAGTTCCTTTTACACTATATCCCATTTTGAGGAATCTATTCTCAAAGTGCAATACTATAATCTGGAATTGATCATCTTTTAGTTTATTTTTCTAAATATATGTGTTATTGTCTATATGTATGTATCTGTTTATATCTGTTTTTGTGAATCATAATTTTTCTGTTTATATCTGTTTTTGAAAAGTATGTTTACAGGTGATAATTAAATATATAAATCAATCAGTGCTTTACGATTTTCCTGTTTATATCCTAATTTTTTTTGTTAAATATACAGGTTTTTTCTGTTTAGTTTTTGATTTTTAGTTTTTTTCTCATTATATACCCTTAAGGGTATATCAGTAAATATGTAATTTTCTCATTGTTTTCTTGGTAAATCTACACTTAGATAATAAACAAAAAAATTGATTATTTCATCTATTTTATCAAACCATTTAAATAATAAACAAAAAAATTATCAATTTCTTTTTGAAAGTTCGTGTTACACTATATCCCATTTTTAGTAATTTATTCTCAAAGAAAAATGCTATAATCCGTAATTTATCATCTTTTAGTTTAATTTTCTAAATATATGTGGTTGTCTATGTGTGTGTATCTGTTTATATATGTTTTTGTGAATCATGATATTTTTCAAAGTCATGAATTTTTTTTTGGACAAACAAAATTATCTTTCCATTATTATAATATATGTTTTTTTTTAATTACAAGGTACAATGGAACATATTACGTTTTTTTTAAGCAGTTATGCAATGAGGTGCAATATCAGAACAGTAACATACATGTTAAAACTGTAGGTAAGAAATGGAACCGCGAATTCCAACAGAGTTGGAATTCGAAATTCCATTTCATGACATGTTTGCATCATAATTGGGACAAATTTAAGTTATGTTGGATATGATAAATAGATATGATCCTGAAAAAGGAGTGTAGTTTTTTAGGGTAGAAGTCCCATCTTTTTCCCAAAAAACTATGTAAATTGTCAAATTAGTAGTGTACTTTGTGAGGGTATTATAGTAAATTTACTTGATTTTTTTATTTGGATGAGAATCCAGTGGAAACAGAATCAGTTGTCTTTTTTGAAGTTGTTATGCAATGAGTTGTCATATCAAAACAAGAACAGACATATTAGAAACCGCAGGTTAAAAATGGAACCGCGGATTCCAACAGAGTTGGAATTTGAAATTCCATTTCATGATGTTAGAAACCGCAGGTAAGTAATGGAACCGCGGATTCCAACAGACTTGGAATTCGAAATTCCATTTCATGACATGTTAGTAATCCATTCGCAGCCAAGAACTGGAATTGTGCATTCCAAGGCAATTAGATTTCAACATTTCCTTTAATTATGCATTTGTTTGAAAATTTAGACAGAAATTAGATTTTAACATTTATTTTTATTGATTTACATTCCAAAAAGGTGAATCATTGTTTTAAAAAAAACATGATTTCTCTTATTACTATGAATATATTACAGTTATATATCAAACACATGCATATACACATATTTCATATTACTATGAATACTTCAATTTTTTTACATGCATGCTATTTGCCAAACATATACATAAACACATTTATTCTTTGCCAAACATATACATAAACACATTTATTCTGTTTATCTTTCTTTATCTTTTGTGATTTGTAGTAAATACTAATAAAGTATTGCTTTTTTCTTTTCTGAGTTGTTGTAAATAACAACAAACTATATTTACCTTCTTTCATTAGACTAAATGAAAGAAATACGATGTACTTTTTTTTGTTTATTATAACATCTTACTTTATTCTCTTCCTATTACTGTATTGCACTTTGTACATTATCCAAATATAACGTGTGTGGATTATTATCTTCAACTGTTAACAGATTATGGATTCCCAATTATAACATTTTACTTTGATAAATGACCAAATTGGTCCCTGCTTTTTAAAATTTTAAAGAGAATTTCGTTTCAAAGAACATTGCTATAGTTTTAAAGGAATGGTTTGTGTGTCATAAAATCATTTTACATGAATCATCCATGTTTAAGATCTCAGACATGGGAGATTTTTGTAATATAAAAAATAACACACTATTGGTCCAATATTTACATTGTTAAAAAAATATTTAAATACATTGGATGCTAAAATGGTCATTTACCTTCCAATTGCTTTTGACAGTCATGTATTCTGATGTTTTAACTGAGACAACATACTAAATCTTTGTGTATGTTGAATTGTAAGAATAAGATCCAACAGATAAAAATAGCCCAAACCTGGAATTACATGTCGATAGCAGATTTTTGTCACGATAAATATGTTATTTTTAATAAATAATCAATAACCAATTCTAAACAAAATTTATATCTTTGATTCTCTTCAATTAATTCATACATTTTTGTAATGGTTGCATCATATTTACTTATCTTCTATAAATAACGTATATTCAATTTACTATTTCCTAATATTCTATACTACCTTTTTAGATAAAATTCGTATATTAAACTAATTTTTAGTTGCAATATTTTAAATTCCAAAAAATCAGGAACAAAATTTTATCTAATAAAGATCCAACAACAATAAAATCATAAAATCGTAATCTTTTTCCAATATATATATATATATATATATATATATATATATATATATATATATATATATATATATAACTTTACCTCAGAACGTGAAATCCAAAATTTTGAAACTCCTCATTCGTCTTTTTAATGTTCAATTGCTTCTGCGATTCTTTTTTCATTAAACTTACATCAAACTGCTTCATTCAAGTTCTAATCCTCATTCCAGTTCACAAATCAACTGCTTTTCATTTTAAAGCCGTCTTACTGCCTGCAAGATTTCCATATCCATATGTCAGGTTAGTATTATGAGTTTAGATCACCTTGTTTTCTCTATGAATTTATGGTTGAAATTTACAACAATAATCAATATGCTGGAATAGATGTTTTACTAACTGTAAAAAAATATGCAGGAATAGATGTTTAAGATCAATAAGCAATTTATAATCATCAAGATTTTCGTGTATCACACAATGTTACCTTCATTGTTTCCATTGAGATCTAGGGTTTTAACCCCTGATATCATCCGAACCCACGATTGGTTGAAATTGGGGAAAGAGCAGATGTAAATTGAATAAACCCTAGGTTGGAAATGAGGATGATGAGTCATGATGCTCATCAGGGAAATAATTGATTGTGGCACAGGAAGAAGGAGAGTCTACCTTCGGATCGTATTTTTCAATCCTGACGGAGACCAAATCGGACGATTACACGGTATCATAGACGAAATATTCTAGGTTCCCTTTCATGCGTTGTTGATTGCGATCGATTGTGGGGGAATCGAGGAGAGTCATTGACGGCTAATCTTCGATGACCGTCTATGGAAGATTGGAGTCGTTGTAAACAAACATCCAGATTTCAGATTTTATGTGAAACGAATTGGGTTTTAACCTTATTGATACAAAAAGACAAACAAAAAGAGAGAAAGATAGACAGAGTGAGTGGTGAATAATACGATCCGAAGACAGATAGTTGTTGGTAGAGTATTGAGACTTCTTTTGATGGAGTTATTTCTGCAACTACAACACAAGCTTCCGCTTCAAATCTTATTTTCGGACCCATATCTACAATCCGACTCATGTTAACTTTAATATTTTTATTTAAAGTCTCTTTTACACAATATAAACAAATATATAATTTCTATTTTATACTATTTAATATTTTAAAAATCTTCAATTGAGTAATTTGTTTAAAATATATTATAAATGAGTAAATTAATATTTGCAAATTTTGTTACACATTTTAATAAACGAATTAATAAAGGTAACTTTTTAAATACATTTACTTTATTATTATTATTTATGTAATTGTAACTAACTTCAATTGTATTATATAAACATATTATGTACCTAATTTCACATTTCATATCCTAACCTATGTCTTCTTATGCAGAAAACAACAGTAACATATACCACATGCAGGCCAGAGAGAAAAGAAGACAAAGAAAAATATATTTGGAAAATAAAAGATCGAAGAAAATAAAAACAACATCAAACGTTCCAAGTACATCATTACAGCATCTCTTCAAAAATACCATTAACTATAACCGTATTAGTATTTTATATTCTATCTTTTACTGTTACATAGTTGTATACATATATTTACAAGTTTTATAAGTTATTTCTATTTGCAGATCAATCAACCAACATTGTTCGTCAAACTCAAAATGTCAATTCATTTACAACACCTGCAAAACATAACACAACCATACAATACGTCCTTCCTTTACAGATGTTAGAACTCCATTCTCTAACATTACAAATGTTATAAATCCGTTATCTAACATTACAAATGGTAATTATTTATGGTTTTTAAAATATACTATTATCCATTATGTATATAATCGGGATATATATATATATATATATATATATATATATATATATATATATTTAACTATTTTATTTTTTTTGGTCAGATAACATCAGCTTCGATAAATATATCACTTCCAAGTTAGCAAAGAAAAGACAGTACCATGTACTTTCAAATGATATGACATCAAAAAATGCATCTACAGTAACAACTTCTTCATCATCAATCAAGTTAAATCCAGGATGTCAAAAATTAAAAACGAAGACAAGACATTTATCCCCTATCCCATTGATTGATTTGACAGAAGCTGTAGAAAATATACATCAAGTGAACAATGAAAATCTTATAGTTGGTATCTCAAATGGTAATCAAAAAATAAAATCCATTTTACATTTCAAATACTATGTTGTATATAATTATAAAATTCATTGATATTTTATTCAACGCCTTTATTTTACAGAATATTTGGATCATGGTGATCAAGATGTTGTATGTCAAACATGTCGTGCAAAGTTATGGAGAAATGAATCCATTAGAGGTAAAGAAAATGGGAACACGAATTATTCATTATGTTGTGCTTACAGCAAAGTTTAACTTCCAGATTTAAAGAATGCACCCCCGACTTATGAAAGAATGTTCCGAAATATGGATTCAAAAACCAAACACTTCATGAAAAACATTCGACGTTACAATTCAATGTTTTCTTTCACGTCAATGGGTGGTAAAATTGATTCTTCAATCAATAGAGGAAACGTTCCATACATTTTCAGATTGGGTGGTCAAAATTGTCATAGTATTGGAAGTCTTTTGCCAGCAAAAGGATCGGAACCAAAATTCTCTCAGTTATACATTTATGACACTGACAACGAAATTACAAATAGACAAAGATGTTTTCAGTATTTTCTCAAACTTCTTATTCATAATTTATTATTATTATTATTAATATATATATAAATATATATATATATATATATATATATATATATATATATATATTACTAATATTATGTATAAATTTATTTATTTTAGTGGTGGAAAGGATCAATCAACATCAACTAATAGTGATATTGTTAAAGATATTAAGGTGATCTTGGATTCAAATAATGTCTTGGTTAGATCTTATAGAATGGTAAGAGATACTTTTCAAAAAAATCCAGAAGTTGATATGAAATTACGACTTATTGGGAGAAGGGAGCAAGATGGAAGAACATATAACCTACCGACTGCTTCTGAGGTTGTTGCTTTAATAATTGGTGACATTTCGGATTCAATCGAAAAGAGGGATATAGTCGTTCAAACAAAAAATGGTTGTCTACAACGTATCAGTGAATTGCATCCTTCGTACCTTCCTCTTTAATATCCATTGCTATTTCCATATGGGGATGATGGTTATAGTGTTGACATTCTTCATAGAGGTGTGTCATATACGACCAACAGCAAGCGTGCAAAATGTACAATGAGAGAATATTTCGCTTATAGGATTCAAGACAGAGATCATTCGTTCTCTCTCATACTTAATTCAAGAAGGTTGTTTCAACAATTTCTGGTAGATGCCTATACTATGATGGAAACGGAGAGAATGTACTACATACGTAGGCAACAACATGTTCTTAGATGTGATTCTTATGAAAATTTACATAACCAAAAAGCTCAAGGAACGACTGATATCTCGAATGTCGGCCAACGTGTCATATTACCTTCATCCTTTACCGGAGGTGCACGCTATATGCTGCAAAACTATTTGGATGCCATGTCACTATGTAAATGGTTTGGATATCCTGATTTCTTCATAACCTTTACGTGTAATCCCAAATGGCCTGAGATTAAAAGGTTTCTTAAGGATACTTCACTTCAACCAGAAGACAAACCTGATATACTATGTAGGTTGTTCAAGATCAAGCTTGATGCATTCATTAAAGACTTAAGGGAGAACCAAATTTTCGGCAAAGTTCAAGCATGTAATTAAAACTATATTTTTTATTTTTTATAAAACATTGATCTTATTATTATATTTTAAATATGTTTTGATATCTAATCACATTCTCTTTTATTTTTTGTCAAATCCTTTTACAGATGTTTATACCATTGAATTTCAAAAAAGAGGTTTGTCGCATAGTCATATATGTCTATTCATGCATTCTGACAACAAGCTACCAACTGTTGAACTTATCGATCCAATAATTTCAGCAGAGATACCAGACAGAATTGAAGATCCTGAATTGTATTCACTTGTAAATGAGTTTATGATTCATGGTCCATGTGGAGCTGAAAATATGAATTGTCCATGCATGGTGGATAAAAAGTACTCTAAAAACTTTCCAAAACAATTCAGTAATCATTCGTCTGTTGATCAGAATGGTTTTCCGTTATATAGGCAAAGAAACGATGGTCATTTTGTAGAAAAATCAGGTGTAAGGTTGGATAATAGAAATGTTGTTCCATACAACAAATATCTATTGAAAAGATATCAGGCACATATTAATATTGAATGGTGCAATCAGGGATCTTCTATAAAGTATTTGTTTAAATACATAAATAAGGGTCCTGATAGAGCTACAGTTGCTGTTGTACCAACCAACAATGAATGTGAAAATAATGATGTGGTCGATGAAATAGCTGAATATTACGATTTTAGATATTTATCAGCATGTGAAGCATCATGGCGAATTTTTAGATATGATGTTCATTGCAGATATCCTTCTGTTGTCAGACTACCTTTTCATCTTCCTAATCAACAGCAGATTGTATATGGCGAAGACGATGATATTGATAATGTTCTTGACAAACCTTCTGTTGCGGCTTCAAAGTTCACAGCTTGGATGGAGCGTAATGCAATCGACAGTGAAGCACGAAAACTCACATATGTTGAATTCCCTACAAAGTTTGTTTGGATATTAAATGGTCGATTTTGGAAGCGAAGGAAAGTAGGAAAAGCCATCGGTAGAATTCATTCTGTTTCACCTAAACTAGGTGAAGCATATTTCTTAAGGATTCTTTTAAATAAAGTAAAAGGACCAACATCATTTGATGAAATTCGCACGGTAAATGGTCAAACACATTCTTCTTTTAGAGATGTCTGTTATCCACTCGGGCTATTAGATGATGACAAGGAATACATTGATGCAATTAAAGAAGCAAGTCATTCTGGATCTGGTTTTTATCTACGCTTTTTATTTGCTACATTGTTGATGTGTAATAGTATGTCTAAACCAGAGATCGTTTGGGAAAATACATGGGAATATTTGGCAGATGGAATTCTATATAGCCAACGACAAAGATTTAAGTCAGCAGGTATTACATTTTTTCTTATTTTTTAAAATTAATTTCTTTTTGTTTTTCAACACCCATTAAATAATTAGTAATTAAATTATTAAATATCGACCACATATTTTATTAATTATTTAATATTTTTGTGCAGAATTGTCACTCGGAGTAGATGAACTTAAGAACTTAACTTTGTTCGAAATACAACAAATTTTACTTCGAAACAACTCTACTCTCAAAAACTTCAAAAACATGCCATACCCAGATGTTGAATCCGTTTCTTCTTCAAACAATTGACTTATCACCGAGGAGCTAGATTACGACATTCTCGTGATAAAGAATGACTATGATCGTATGTTTATTGCATTAACAAATGGGCAACATAACATTTTCCTAAACATCAAGAGTGTTATTCAAGAAAATAAAGGAGGTGTCTTCTTTGTTTACGGTTATGGTGGAACGGGTAAAACTTTTTTATGGAAAACAATATCTGTAGCAATTAGATCTGAAGGAAATATTGTATTAAATGTTGCTTCAAGCGGTATTGCTTCCTTATTATTGTCCGATGGTAGAACAGCACACTCTCGATTTATAATTCCATTTGAGCGTACAAAGGATTCTTTTTGTAACATAAATCTAGACGGTGAGTTGGCAAGCTTAATAAGAAAAACCTCTTTAATAATTTGGGATGAAGCACCTATGGTCCATAAGCATGCATTTGAAGCTTTAGATCGAACTTTGAAGGATTTATTAAGGTGCGTAAATTCAACCATCTCAAATATTCCATTTGGAGGGAAAGTTATTGTCTTTGGAGGAGATTTTAGACAAATTCTACCTGTTGTTCCGGGTGGCAGTAAACAGAACATTGTAAATGCTTCTTTGAGTTCTTCATATTTATGGGAACATTGCAAAGTCCATAGATTAACAAAAAACATGAGGCTAACTATTGGAAGGGATCAATCAGATATAGGAAAAATAAGAGATTTTGCAAATTGGTTGTTGGATATAGGAGAAGGAAAACTTGGTGGTCCGAACGACGGTGAAACGATTATCGATATTCCAGATGATATTCTCATTAATGATTCACATGATCCTATAGGTTCCTTAATTGAGTTTGTATATCCTTCAATTTTAGAGAACTATAGCGATATAAATTATTTCCAAGAAAGAGCGATACTTGCTCCAAAAAATGAAGTTGTCCAGGAAATAAACGACCGTTTGCTTAAGAAGTTTCCAGGAGATGAAGTTGAATATTTAAGTTCAGACTGCATATGTGAATCCGAATTTCTCAATGATCAATTTGATGCAAATCTATACTCTCCTGATGTATTAAATGGTCTCAAGGTATCCGGATTACCAAATCATAAGTTAGTTTTAAAAATTGGTGTTCCAGTAATGTTACTGAGAAATATTGATCAGAAAAATGGCTTATGTAATGGCACAAGAGTACAGGTGTTATCATTGGGCAAACGTGTTATTGAGGCACATATAATAACTGGAACTAATATTGGAAATCGGACTTTTATTCCAAGAATGTCTTTAACTCCATCAAAAAAAAAGATTCCCTTCAAATTCACAAGAAGACAGTTTCCTTTGGCTGTTTGTTTTGCAATGACTATTAAAAAAAGTCAAGGACAATCGTTGTCAAAGGTTGGTTTGTTTCTGAAAGATCCAGTTTTTCACATGGACAATTGTATGTTGTCTTATCTAGAGTTCAGAGCAGAGAGGGATTAAAATTATTAATTTTAGATAAAGATGGCAAACTCACAAATAAAACTTCCAATGTTGTTTATAAGGAAGTTTTTTCGAAATTTGTAGCCAACTTTTTTGTAACGTCGTTTTATTCAATTTTAGCAAATCACACTTAATCCATCATATTACTATATTTTTTTATAATTACGTATTGTTGTATTTTATGTTAATTTCATTACACACATTCGTAATGTATCATCTGCATATGTCCAACAAGAATCATGCATAAAAAAAAAAGAGTTTTCAAAAATCTTCATTCCTAATTAAATACTTCCCATTTACTTAGTAATTAAATACTTACAAATAAAAAAAATTATTGAAATATTCAATATTACAATTTATAAGTTGTCAGAATTATTGAAATAATATTTTATTAAATAATTAATTTTTAAATTCAATTCAAAAACAGCACCCGTGGGTTCCACGGGTTTTAACCTGGTGTAGTAATAAATGAATATCAATTTCATTAATAAACTTACCTTTTAATTTCAAATTTCCTAAAATTAAAGCTCATTAGTTTCTTTTATTTATTTAAATTTAAAAGATAAAAATCATTTGCGTTATAATAATTCATTATTTTTCTTATTTTCTTATAAATTCAAAGTTCTTAAATGTTTTGACTTTTATATTTAACTTTTTTTAAAATTAACCCGTGTAATACATGGGTCTCACAACTAGTTCTTTAAGAATTATGAGATTTCATTCATGATTTTACCAAATACTAACAATTTTTCTATATAATACCCACAAAGAAAGAAATCAACAAATCCAGTGATTTCATTCTTTAAAAATCAAGAATTTACTTGAAATTGAATTTATTATTTAAGAATCAGATTTCCGTTATATAAAAATGCACTAATTGGTATATATATTTTGAACTATTGTCATAAACTAGTGAGATAGATGAAACAAATTGTTGGGGTTGCAAAGTTATTCATTCATAACTTTGTAAATGTTTGACTTTTGTAAAACCCACTTGCATGTGGTGCTTTAGCCTTTAGACCCATTTGTTAGAGAGTGAGAGAGAGACATGTAAACACCTCTATAAATAGTGGGTTCATACCACTTGTAGAGGTGTGCTTGAGAGATGTAAAAGTGAGTGTGTAAGTGTGTGTTAATTATGTAGTCTAGATCTAGATCCTTTTTGTGTAACACCATATACATTCAATATATCTCTTAAACACCCAAATCACCATGTTCAATTGTGCAAGCTTTAATTCCGCATGTCAAACCATGTTCTTTGTCACTACAATTGGTATCAGAGCTTGGTTTTCACGATCAACGTGACTTTTGAAGAACGATTCTCGGTTTGGCAATTTTTGTCGCAACTTGAACAATTTTTGGTAAGTCTCTCTCTATGATCTCTCTTGATTTCGTTGAAATCGTGCGTAACGTTTTTGATTTTTGATCGTTTTGATTCATTGAATCTAATTTGTTTCAAACCTCATTGTTGATCCAATCAATTTTTGTTTAGATCAAGTCCAAACCAAAAATAAAATCAAAATTTGTTTACTATTCATTGTTCAAAATCGAAGCCCAATCCATGAGTGATGTTTGATTCAATTGATTTGAGCCCAATCAAAAAGAACTGTTACTGTTCATAGATCCGTTTAATTTTGAGCCCAATATGTTTTTGTGATCTGATTTCATTATTCAGCCCAAGAAGTGATTAAATCCATCCGATTCTAAAATTCACTTTTGTTCGTCGGTTTTTTGTTCGCTGATTACTTATGCGACTATGTTCTTATTATGCATATTATTCAGTTTGTTCTTGAGTTTCGTTTTCATCTCATCATTCTTAACAATCATTTGGTATTGATTATTAATCTGAACTTAGAAATCGATTTCAGATGAGTCGTATATGATGAAATCGATTTTAGAATTGGAAATCGGAAATTGACTCTTTGATCTTGATGAGATTAATCAAGAACTGTCAAATTTTTGTGAAGAACATGTGAAGAACAGTTAGATAATCATGTTTTGATCTGGATTTTGTCATTAGAGTCTTTGATTTCGTGTTTAGTGATCTTTGACTTTGAAAAGTCAAACTGAGAAAAAGTCAAGATCGATGTTCAAGTGATGATTCCTTGAATTAAAGGCTGAAATCGGTTGTTACAAGTTGAATATGAGATATGGATAACGAAATCGAACTTACATTTGAATTTAATTTCGAATTTGGATGTGTTGTATTCTTGATGACGAACTCTGTAAGTTGATTGGAGTTCAATGTGATGAACAAAAGTCGATATCAAATGGTTATTGGTTATAGATGTCGATCGGTTTCGCATATTTGAAGGATTGGCTAGTAGTGTTCTTGAGTTCGTGATTTTGGGTTTGGTGATTGAAAAAAAAAAAGAATATTTGATTTTGGAGTCGATTTTAAGACTTGGGGAGTATTGTTCGCAAATCTAGAGTTGTTCTTAACTGAAACGCGAAGGATCAATTGTCGATAGTCAATGTTTTTGGAAGTCGATCGATTATGCGAAGTTGACTGATACTGCATTTTAGTTCGCATAAGGTTGATTGTAAAAAGCAAAGTCGACTGGGAAGAAAACTTAAATTGGGAATTAAGTTCGCATCTTGGTTGGATTCGCATCTTCCATGATTGTTTAATTCGCATTTTGGAATCAAGTTCACATTTGGATGAGTTTCAGCAAATATTCAAAATTATTTTTGATTTACACACTTGTCTAATGAATCGGGTTCGCATTTTCCTATTGAGAGTTCGCATTTGATTAATTGGGTGGAACATGCGAAGGGATGCGAAGGATGTGGGAATGAAAATGCGAAGCCTGTTATTACCAGTTCAATGAAGAAGAAAGCCAAGAGTTTCGCATTTGGTCCCTGCTCTTTTCAAGAAATAACACAAGTTGCCCAACTTCGCAAGTTTGAAGAACATGCAGAAATTGTCAAAACGAATACCTGTAGTTTCGCATTTACGACAGTTTGTACCCAACTTCGCAAATGGGGTCATAAAATGCTGAAATTGCAGAATTTTCAAATCTGGTCCTTGCAGTTTGTGCGAATTTACACATTTTACCCAGTTTCGCAAATGGGAGTGTGTTTCGCATATTTGGCTGTTTTGGGCGCAACGGGTCACTACAGAATTTTGAAATTGACAATTTCTACCCATTTTTGAGAAATTTTGTCAAAGGCGATCCGTGAACGAAGCTAAAAATTCAATATTTTTTGGATTTTTCGGATTGAAGCACAATGTTTATGCCACATGTTAAGGGGGAGTTTTGGCATGAAAAATTCCGAATAGAGCACGTTCTTTTTCCATGGAGTTTTATAATCAAATTTCGATTATAAAAAGGGGGAGAAGTTTTATATGGAAATTCGAACTTGAATTTTTCATATTACGCGGATTTGAAGACCGAAGTGATCTTGGAGTTTTGAAGCCACGAGATGATGCAATTGGAAGTTCGGAAATGATGTATTCGAAATGGGTTTGGAATTATTGAAGATTTTTGGGGTGTGTTTTTATGCGCAACTTTTGGGTGATTATTTGGAATTAATCATTCGTTGCTGCTTGGTTTGTATGGTCTCACATCCTAGAGCCCAAATTGAAGAGTCATGGAAGAATTGAAGATTGAAGATCATTTCGACATGTGTCACATTTGAGGCTCGAACCGCGTAGTGTTTGATTTTGGAAGATTTGAAGTGAGTCATTCATTCCTAACTTTGAGGGGGAGAATGTTGGGGTTGCAAAGTTATTCATTCATGACTTTGTAAATGTTTGACTTTTGTAAAACCCACTTGCATGTGGTGCTTTAGCCTTTAGACCCATTTGTTAGAGAGTGAGAGAGAGACATGTAAACACCTCTATAAATAGTGGGTTCATACCACTTGTAGAGGTGTGCTTGAAAAATGTAAAAATGAGTGTGTAAGTGTGTGCTAATTATGTAGTCTAGATCTAGATCCTTTTTGTGTAACACCATATACATTCAATATATCTCTTAAACACCCAAATCACCATGTTCAATTGTGCAAGCTTTAATTCCGCATGTCAAACCATGTTCTTTGTCACTACACAAATTTTATTCTTTTAGAATGATTCATAAGAACATTGTATAACATATTTTAGAAGTATTTACAATATTATTTTTACACATTCATCAAAGCTATATACCATTTGAAAATTATTAAAGAGTAAGATATATTATTATTACACATAAAAAGATGTTACACGGTATAACATATTCTTCAAGAACATGAGATCAAATAATCTATTCTTGATATGAATTCTAAAACAGTGCGCATTCATGTCAACACTATATTCGATTTTCAGTTACATGCGGTGGTCCGAATATATAGATAAATTTTTCCGATTTTCCAATTTTCCAATACGACCTTCAAATTACCTTGCACATATACTTGATTTTCTGATTTTCAGCCATTCTTCTTTATGAGAAACAAAAAAAAAAATAAAACAACATCATATCCACCTTCAGATTCTATAAGAATGTGAAAGGAATATGAGAAATTAAGAATATTCTATAAGAATGTGATCAAAATTTTCAAAATGAGCTAACAAAATACCACATCTAAGAAAAAAAAATCCTTGAAACAATAAATAATTCTTGTGATATAAACAAAAATTCTATCGTAATGATACTATAAAAATTAAGCATATTCTACAAGAATGTATCCAAAATTTTTAAGAATATGAAAAATATAAGAAATTACAATATAGTAATACATAATTCTATAAATAGGCTAATCATTTCTTTCAATAAGAGACAAATAGTTTATGGGTTTGTCTATTACAACATGGCACGCAGCACAAGTTACGAAATTTGTTTTCCAACTATAAACATCATTAAGCATATATAAACTCTTCCTTCGTAATGTTATGTGTTTATTTGAAATTAAAGAAGCCAATCACCACACGATCTGAATACTACCTTAGAACAAGAGATGTAAGTTTGAAGAGCACAATTCCATTATGTACTCCATAATATATAAATATACTCTTACTTTACAATGTAATGTGGTAATTTGAAATTAAATAAGCAAATCACTATACAATTTAAATACTACCTGGAACAGGGGATGTAAAATTGATGAAGTTGGCCAATGATTACTTCGATCACTCCACAATACACATTGATTAAGTTATTGGCAATTAAACAAAATTAGATCGTTGCGCAATTAAAAAAAATAACAAATTAATCAATGGAGAAACAATATATCCTAGCTTCTAACAATTTGATTAAGCTATCCTTAATTTACAAGGAACAAGTGATGTAAAAATCATGAAGACGATATGAGCAGATAATGATTAAATTGAATTTTGTATTAGGGACCAAAAATTCACCAATCCAAAATCATCAAAATGTATTCTCCAGCACCTTACTCATCTGATTTTGAAGTCGTAACCATGAAGAATTAACTTATGTCACATCTTTGTTCATCAAAGAGTATTCACAGGAACTCAAGCAAGAACCAAGAATGTGTCCTTTGTTTTCATATAGGGTTTTAGAATTGGGATTACAGCGTTGAATCGTCTTCACATAAAAAGGAATTTGAAACCAAAATTAGTCATAAAAATACCTTCACTTGGCAATGGAAAAATCCAAGGAAGAGGAAAAAAGAGGCCCACTAAGAAACCGATGAAATCTTCCAAAAAACCGAATGAACGTGTGATATGAATTTACTTTCATGATTATAGGCTTTTAAATTGGTATATGATTAATTGATTAATGGAAATAATAATTATATTAGACAAATTTGCTCGTTGATAATGATTGACCCAAAATCTGGTATACATACACAATAATTATAGAGGGTGTTTGGCTTAGCTTTTCTAAACCCAAAAGTCATTTTTAGAAAAGTTATAAAAAGTCAGGATTTCTAACTTTTCCAAAAAAATTATTTTCCTTCTATAAAAACTCCAAAAGTAGCTTTTAAAATTAGTTTTGTCAAACATCTTTTGCTTGTTTTTTTCTTTTCCAAAAAGTACTTTTGGCTGTAAAAAGCTAAGCCAAACACCCCATAGTATATACATGAATCTCTCTCTCTCTCTCACCCCCATATATATATATATATATATATATATATATATATATATATATATATATATATATATATATATATATATATATATATATATATATATAAAGGTTGTAAAAGATGCTTGACGGTAGCTCGGTGGTGGACTGTAGTCAATGAATTAATCAGCTAGGTGGGGATTAATCATGGACCATTAATTATTAAGAAAATTATTATTAAATTAATAAATCTAATTTTAATCCTAATAATATAAAGTAAATAAGCATTAAATTTTAATAACAAGTTTAACAAGCACAACAAATTATCATCCATAATAAACAAAAAGGTTAATAATAAGTTCGACAAGCACACCAAATCATCATCCAAAAGGTCCATATTAAGTTTAAATAGCACAAAAATAACATATATTTTCCTCTAATATTCTCCACGTACTTCTGTTATTTGAACCTCATCCGACTCATACTCCTCTTCTTTTCATACTTACTCCTCACTCTCGGACTCAAAATCTTCATCGAAAAGTTCCCTCGTTCTTGGACTTTCTTGGGGTGCTTAACTCTCATCGGTTCCTACATCTTCATTAACCGTTTCAGGGTTTACTTCATCTACATCACATCTATGAAAATCAACAATTCATTCTTTAGCCAAGTGTGAATGATTTGCTAATAGCACTTCCCATGGTTCTACTTTTCTCTTTTGGTTTTTTTTTTGTGTAACTAGAAATATAAACACAACAAAGAATTTGAAATATGCTTAATATTTAATTTTTATAAATATAAAGTGAATACTTTATATTACTAACCCCTCAATCATGCTCCAATTGCTTTCACTACCAAATGAACTACTAGTTAAAGAAAGAATCAACGTTGCAATCTTCGTCAAATGGGTTGTGAAAGCAATTGGAGAAAGATTGAAGGAGTCGTGACACCAAATATTCCCCACCAATTAGCTATAATTTTTGAAATAAAAACACATTATTAATCGATAAATATCAAAATTTTATAAAATAAATAATGAAAAGTAAAACCAATTACCCGGGTCAAACTCTGTATCGTTCACACTACAATTTTTAATTGCAAGATCGCAACGAAATCTATAAACTTTTTTCTTGTACTTTAGGAAGACAATAGTTACAACTTGGCTTCGCATATCAAAATTTCCACAAAGTAATGGATCAAAAAATCTAGAATCGAATTCATTATATCGGGATCATATTGGAGTTGTGGATCCTTATAATGATAATATGAATTCAAAAGACAAGACGTTATTGTATACTTGAATTTAGACGGCCTTTCACTTTTTTGTTTATGATATCTATAATAGGCTTGTATGCTTTCTCATTACCAGCCAATGATGTGGAAATTTCTTCTTTTGCAATTTTAATCTCCCGTAAACAAAACCCATTGAGGGTTTCCAATCCGCATCAACCATTCGAAGGAATTTCACCAAAGGGGAGAAGAATTGTAAACATTATGTCACACTGGACCAAAATAAGACACTTGACATCATTTATATCTGGCGAACCCTTTAGGCGTATCGTAAAATTTACATTCCTCCCATTCGGTACTAGAAAACATATGTCTTAGTTGGTCCTTTTTTTTGGATAACCTTTGTAATGTTAGAAAAGCGGAAGAAAATCTCGTGACTCGCGGTCGCATAATTTCCGTTTTGTTGGTGTAACTTCTCATCATCTCCAATGTTTTTTGGTGAGCATAAATGAAGATGGTTAGTTTCTTTGCTTGATCTAGGATTTTCTTAAACCTTGGGAATGCTTCGATACCTTGAAGAAATAAACATGATTAAATAACAAATTATAGTATAAAATTAAACATTTTAAAACAAAATAAATTAATAAACTAGTAAAGTAATAAATACAATAACTAGAGTAAATAAACAAAATAATGTAATACGTTCAAGCATAAGTTTAATTGTATGTGTCGCACATGATGTTCAAAAAATAGATGGTCTTTTCTCTTTTAGCAACTTTGTCGCCCCATGTTATTTGTGGCATCATCGGTCACAACTTGAACAACATGCTCATGACCAACTTTTTGAATGTAAGAATCCACATATTCATATATGTTTTGGCTTGTATGTGCTTTGTGCGGATATTCTTCTGAAGATAAAAAAAATAGTACCCATCTTCGAATTAACACATAAATTCATTATGCTCCTCCTTTTTCGATCGGACCAAGAATCCTTCATAATCGAGCATCCATCCTCTTTTCATTCATGTCCGTTCTTCTTCTTTAAAAAAATTTCTTTAAACCTCATTCTTTATAAGTGTGTCACTCAAAGCATATTTAGTAGGAGGTGGAAACCCAGTTCCAAATTGGCCAATAACCTCCAACATCATTTTCAAGTTATTCCTTCCAAAGGCATGAAAAGGAATTGCATTCTCGTATGCCCACCTATTAATGTATTTATGGACCATTAATTTTCTTTCTTTCCGGACAATATTGTTAAGATCAACATTTTTTTCCCTTTCTTGCATTCAAAACTTCTTCGAGGATTATGTTTGAGTAGCCATCCATGGGGCCTATAACATTTGGTGCTTTCAACCCCAAAGATGCTTTTACTCCATCCACGCTATCATAGAATTCTTTTCTCAACTCTGATCTTAAGGCCTCATCTTGCTATTGTTTAGCTTTCTTTTTTAACATCCCTTCATTCATAGATTTTCGACATTTCAATTGATCAACTTTTGTAGAAGTTGGACACGAAGATACATCCCCCCTCAAAAGAGCAATATGTTGTTTCATTCTAGTAATACCCCCGCCAAACGTTTTTCCATACAATTTACATTTCAATCTATCCAAGTTGCTTTTATCTTGTGTAAAACCATATTCCCAACCAAAATCATCGGAATTTCGTTTATGTGTACCAGTGGTCGTTGATCCCACAAATGATGTAGTCGAAACATTAGAAGTCATTGATTGCCAACTATAATAATCATAATTATCATATTAACACATCAAAAACAAATTAAAACCTTAAAATATACAACATAAATTTTGGATAAATGCTTGACAAAATGATTATAGATCAACCAAACAACTTACAAATGCTCAACATATCTTACAGATTAATGTTATGGCTAAAGTGATAAAAAATACTTAATAGGTTCATATTGAGAAGCCCATGTTAATGAACATTGACCTGGAAGATAACACAAGAAATTCCTTAAATAAAAAATTTGAGTTCTACTACAAAATCATTTTAAAGAATGGGCATTAGAGCCAATTAGACATTTTATAGCTCTATGAAGGTTCATGGAATATGGAAAAGTTTAATCTCAAAATAGAATTTCATCTCCTGTTTTCCCTGTGACAACCATCAAAATTCAAGTCAGTTCTAGAATTGATAAACTTAGTTGCACATGTAGGAATGACACATACTAGACTTAGTAACTAGAAGCTAAGTTATAACCTACTAGAAACTTGGAAACAAGTAGAAATGAAGGATAGTGTACTTGGATTTCACATTGGTATGTGAATTCTACAACTACTTAACTATAATGACTATCCATATTCGGGTCATTCCTTGACTTGAACACCTTTTCATGAATCATATACACACATCATGCATTTGACCTAGTAGTAGAAATTAGGTCCGAGTCTCATTGGAACTTAAGTCAAAGTTGAAAGCTAGGACTAGTATACTTGATTCCTCAATTTCACTTGAATCTCGAAACCACTATATAGAATGTCAATAAACTGATAAAATAAGTTACAAACATTATTTATAACTATAAAAGATTTATAATACCAAAAGATAAATTGAAGTCTCAAAGATTCTATTGATTTTGATATCCAAAGATTTACAAACTCTCAAAAACCCTAAATGCCCTATTAACATAAATATATGAAATTTAACCTTAAAAATTCTATGAAAATAGTTATGAAGCTTATAATATGATCTTAATAATTAAAATTATGAAAATTCATTCAAGGAAAATAAAATTTAACTCATTAACATTTACCTTTAATTTATAAATCAAAAATCAAGGTTTTATGAATAAAAACTTGATTTTAGTGCACATTTTATACAAAAATTGAGATATTTTATAAAAGAATTTCAATTTTATAAAAGAAAATGAATGAGAAAGGGGTATTACAATTCAAAAATCGCCCCCCTCTCCTCATTTCACTCTCATTCTCCAACACACACACATCTCATATTTCTCTCTCTAAAAACTTCTCTCTTGCTTCTCTCTAAAACTGACGAACATAGATGCTTAATGTAACATCCCGGAATATCAGAAGTAGAGTTGAAGGGCTAAAAGTGTAAGTGTGAGAGGGCAACTCGGCGAGTCCATGAGTGGACTCGGCGAGTAGAGTCGCGACTCTGGTCACGTGTTAAGTGACCAACTCGGCGAGTAGTATGGGTGGACTCGGCGAGTTGGTGCTGAGTGGAGAAAACCCTAATTTTGGAAGTTGAGCCCTATATAAAGAACATAACACTTCTTCCGCAACCTCTTTACCTTCCCTTTGAGTTCCAGAAACCCTAAATTCGTGTGAGCTTCCTTAGTGAGAGATTAGAGCCTTGGAGGAGGTAATCTTGGAAGGAAATTGAAGAGCAAGAAGAGTGGAGCAAGGGGCTTTGCAGAGAATTGGTTCATTCATCAGTGGGAGCCTTCATTGGATGTAATAATCTTCTGTTTGAGCTTTTGTGCATCTAGATCTATCTTTTGTGGGGGTTTTGGGGCATAAATGAGGTCCATCTCAAGTTTGGTGTAAGATCTGAGGTTGCTACCTCAGATCTAGGTTGTTTATGATCCAGAAAGCCATAAAGTCCATGCTCAAGAGTTGTTGGTGAAGTTCTTTTGTCCCAAACCCTAGCCCTAGAGTGTAAAATGCCTAGATCTCCTTGGATCTACGTAAAGTTTGCCACTTTACGTGATGGATGGCTTGTAGAAGGGTAGATCTATGGTTTAGACTCGGAGGGTGGACTGAAGGCCGGTGCGGCGGACCAGTCACACAGTAGACCCGAAGTGCATGGCTGTTATGTGTTCTGTTATGATATGGCATGTTATGCGTGTATGGTATATGTGGTTGGTATTTTGGGGATATCTCACTAAGCTTTCAGGCTTACAGTTGTGGTTTAATGTTTTTCAGGTTCTTCAGGAGACCGTGGCAAGACAAAGGCGTGATCATACCGCTCCTCATGATTATGTTTTGTGATGTGATTCTGGGAAGACTCTGAAATAATTGTATTGAAAACCTTTTTGTAATAATTTTATGAAATCGGGTTGTTTTTGAAAAGTTTAAATTAGTTGGAATTTTATGGTCGTTACACTTAATCTATGGGAAAGATTTTTCCAGTTGATAATTCATGAGTCAGCATGCATCTCAATATTTTGGTGGACGATTTTGGTGAAGTATAACCCCAAAGAGATGACGAGAGAGATGAGTTAGTCAGAGAGATAGAATCCCTCTTTTCTCTTTTTTCTTCTCTCTAAAACCCCCATTCCTTCTCTTCCTTTTACCCACGAAATTTACAGTAAAACCCACCATTTTGCATAAAAATATCCATCGTCCATAAGGTCTCATCAAGGTAAAAGCACCTAACTAAATCATGCAGCAAGTTTCTACTATTTTCTTATGATTTTATGTGCATATTGCTTCAAAAACCAACTTCTACTTCTTCATCTTCTTCAAATTTGTTTCCTTTTGGTTAAAATGGATTTTATAACATCACGGATGTGTTTTAACACCATGCATGTAGAAAAACATGGTTGCATGTTCATGATCTTAACACAAAAATAGGTTTTCAAGTTAAGAACATAAAACTCATTTTTAAGAGTTCTTGAGAAATAAGATTTTTGTATTTTAATGCATGTATGTACATTATGATTTTTAAATATATTTGATCTTCGGAAACATGACCATAACATGCATGGATCATGATTTCATAAAGTATTTCAAAAGATTTACCCAAAGAAATGATGAAAACTCACTTTTCTAACCAATCATCATGCATGCAATCTACCATATTTCTTTACCTGACTTTAAACTGCCATATCTCACTCATTTCTTAACCAAAATTCGAGATTCTTTTTCTGAAATATAATATTGTGAGTTATCTTTCAAACCCTCTGACCTCACTAGAAAATTCCAATATTTCGATTTTTAAATACCTTTTTGTGAATATTAGGTGTTGTTTGTTTTTTGGAAAAAACCTCTTTAGACCTTTTATTGCTGCGTGGCGCAGCACACGCGCATCACTTTTCATCTCGCAGCTGTTTGTTTTTTAGAAGTCTTCAGAGTCAAAAACCTCTGCGCGTGCTCTGTTTGGCGCAACACTTGTACTGCCTCTTCCAACCTCTTCCAGCCTCTTCTTCTTTTTTTCTTGCTGAATTTTTTCTTTTTCTTATACGTTGTTGAAAATTTATTTCACTTTTTATTTTTTATTTTTTTTGTTTATTCTTGTTGATTTTTTTTCGTTTTTTTATATTGAATAATGATAATTTTTGATGAAATATCATTATTTTTTTACTAAATATCTTTATTTTTTTTTGTTGAAATATCATTATTTTTTACTGAATTATCATTAATTTTTGCCGAAATGTTATACATTATAAAAATTTTCGTATTTAAAAACTATTTTTGATTTATAAAATTAGTTTATTTTAATTTTTCAATATCTGCAGCAGTATGCAGATGTTAAAAAAACAAACACGCTTCTTATTACAGTCTGCAGCCGTTTGGTCCACCTCTTCTACTGCAGAGGGTTGCAGAGGTGGTCCGCAGACTTCATGAATTTTTGCTTCAGAAAATCAAACAGCACCTTAGTTTTGTATTGCATGTTCAAAGGTCTTATTCCTCACTAAAAATCTAGGGAAAATTAATTTGAGCACTTAAGATCATGTATTAAGAGGAAAAAAAGATCTTGATTCGAAAGCCTTTGGAACATGTTGCAAAAATTCTCAAAGTAACATCAATAATCTT